>NC_136815.1:88860184-88862684 GCF_951394365.1 Tetrao urogallus | reverse complement strand
ATTAGAAGAGAATGGATGAGTTATCACAAAGCAGGCTGAATCCTCATTCAGGCTGTGAAAGTATGGAATATCCAGGCTGAAGTTATTTCAGTCATTTGGTTGAAGTAAACTTAGAGCTTTAATATACTTAAACCCCAGGGGGCCCAAGGGATGACAACAATTCACAACCCATCCACTGCCTCATATGAACCTCTGTGTGCACACCCATTACACTTATTTTGGATACCAAGATCTCATTGCTTTAATCAGTTTACTTACCAAAACTTTACAATATCTAAAGAGTAAGGAGTCATGTTTACACTTCAAGGCCAGTATGAGAACAGGATGCAGGTTTAAACTCAGAAAACGACACCAAGCTGTGGAGTGAGGTCGACACAAAAGAGGGATGGGAAGCCAACCAGAGGGACCTAGGCAAGCCTCCAGAGGAGGGCCACAAATGTGATCCATGGGATGGAACACCTCTCCTATGATGAGGACAGGCTGAGAGGTCTGGGGCTCTTCAGCCTGGAGAAGAGAAGGCTGCAAGGTGACCTGATAACAACCTTACAGTATCTAAAGGGGAGCTCCAAGAAAGAAAGGGACAGACTCTTGAGCAGGGTCTGTGGCAACAGAACAAGGGGAAATGGCTACGAGCTCAGGTTAGGTACAAGGAAAAAAAAACTTTTGCAATGAGGGTGATGTGGTTGCTCAGATATGTAGTGCATCCCCTATCCCTGGAGATTTCAAGGCAAGGCTGGTTAAGGCCCTGATCTAGCAGTGCAAGTCCTTGTTCATGTAGGGGAGTTGGACTGGATGGCCTTCAGAGGTCCCTTGCAAATCTAAGAATTCTATGATTCTATGAAAAGAATAATAATGTTCTAAACACAATTTAATTAAACCAAAAATATTCTGTATTTTCTGAATTGTGATTACTAGCTTTTGAATGATTGATCATGATCTAAGTACGTCTTCAAACTGTAATTTGTAATGAATTCTATGCCTTTTTTCTTGTGAGGTACATATGATGCTAGTAACAGGAATGGTTGTTTAAAAACTGGGGGCTCAGAAACACAGGATTTTCTCTCACTTATTCCACTTCCCAGGATGTCTTAGAGTCTGTGTAGACACACAGAAAGTACAAAAAAAAATCCAATCATAGCAAGAGCATTGCTTCCTATTTTTTTGTATTTATTCCTTACTAGATAATGACTGAATTACAAGGTGCACTGTAATTTTCTATGGAAAACTGTTACTTCTGCAATTTATTCTTTTTTGACACCAACTTTTCAATTGCACCTTAATGGACACTGTGCCTTGTGCTCAGAAAGTAAGCCTGATAACACCCAGAGTTCAGAATCACTTTATAGTTAATTCATTAATATTTATCTTTCCTCTGGAATTATTATTATTATTTTTTTGGGGGGCGAGATATTTTTCAGCATCAGACACATGTAAACAGATAGGAAAGAAAAAGCAGAATGTCTTCTATATATATATTTTATATATATATATATCATCTATATGATGAGACATCAAATCCAAATACTAAGGGTACAGTTAACTTGATTAAAAACAAAACAAAAACACCAGTGGCAGATTTTTTCTCTGGGTTTTCCTGCACTACTCCCTAGCATGATTCAGGTATGATTCAGGTAGCTGGGAGACAACACAATCAGCTCAGTAGCGTGTTACTAGGCTGCTTCAGCAGGGCAGTTCCTATGCTCCTAAGCCATCAATAACAAATGAAACAGCATTGGTCGTCTCTGCACTGCCAGTGATGCAAGCTGCAGCAAACTCTCTACCATTTTGGAGAGGGTTCATTTGCTAATGTGGTGTAGGGAAATGCTATGCCTCCCAGGACTGATGGGACAGCAGAAGCAGAAGCATGCACTCTGGACAAACTGATAAGCCCAGCATCTTAGCTAAGTCAATATCACTTCTTGCAGTGCCATCTGGATAGGACACTGAGGTTACCAGTTTAAGCTCATCCAGCTCAGCCCAGCCAACCCTTGCTTTCTTGCAGCAGATGCACCCTTCGACTGAAGTGAGTTGCTTCAGCATTACAGCCACATTCTCCTACTGACAATATCTTGGCTGATTTTCTCAACAGACTAATTTGCCTCCCTCCTGGCATTTTGAAAAGAAGGATGGCATGTTCCTCGTGTGGATGATATTAGGGCTAGTTAACATTTGTGCCACATTTAAAACCATTACTGTCATTTCAAGAATCATTTTAATTGTTCCAATTCCTCTGTTGTTCTCATAATATCTTAGATTTAGTTAAGCATTAATTGTAATGGATTAAATGCTATGTTCTCTGAAAGCGTATTAGAGATTAGCACAGTTTAGAAGAAAATTGTTGTATCTAGGGTAAAACAAGCAAAAACAATAAATAACACTTTTATTAAAAGCTTGATGTTTTTTAATAAAAGCAAACTTCGTTTCTAGAACTTTTTTTTTTTTTTTTTTTTTTTTTTGAGTAGCTGGAGATTTGTGTTATAAATATTAGAACAAAACCATC
>NC_136815.1:88795184-88855184 GCF_951394365.1 Tetrao urogallus | reverse complement strand
TGGATTAGTTCTGGCACCTGAAATATAGTCAACTGTTCAACTGTTCAACTAGGTATAATGAAAATGAAGACTTACTTGCTCTAAAGAAGTTACTAAATTAGGTGTGTAAACCAATTTTTCTTTACAAAGTTTCCATCATTCTGGAATGTAGTGATTTCCTCAGCCAGATTAATATGACATATTAATTTATTAATATTAATTAATATGACATATGAGCATGAGTTCATACAGGATGTGTGTGTGATTTGCCATATTGGGAAAATAATCAGACTACAATGATGAATGGTTGAGGTTCAAAACATAGTCAAGGGAGAAGATGCCTAAATTTTGTCAACAAATCAGGTGGTATCATGTAGGAAGTAAGAAACCATATTAAACCAACATTTTTGAGCTCCATAATTACACAAACTACAGAAAAATGAAACTAGATGGGGAAGCGTAACAGAAGTGCAAAGTAACACCTAATTTTATTCATCACTTGTCTTGCCTTTCATATCGTTGCAAGGGCAAGATATAGCTTTGAACTGAAATGGGAAAAGGAGTCTGCACTGTGAATGTTCCCACTGACAAGTACATGCCAGCCTGTTATAGTGGTATAAGGTCTGTTATGAAATGCAAAAAGATGTTGAAAATGGTGGAAGAGCACAATGCAAAGTCCTTTCTGGCAAGGACTGAAGCCCTGAAATTTGTAAGGGGCCTTCCTGGAGTGGCACACATACCCTTACATAGGTCGCAGAGCAAGAAGTCAACTCACCCTTTGAAGTCTGGAGAACTTCCTACTGGGTTGAAGTGGCACTACTGCTCCCATAAGATTACATTTCCCAAAAATGCTGTGATTTGAGTTAGACAGGCTCCTGGAGAATGTAATGGATAAGTGTTCAGATGAGAAACAATGATATCAGGTTTCTTGAAATCACAAATGAAATTGTACATATGCACTCTTAAGCAACTCTGTACTCGTTATTTTAAATACTTTATCCATACAAAAGTTAAGGAAAAAAGTTAAACACTCCACAGGCATCAGTAAAGATCAAGTGAAGCAGTTTCATATTAATAATAAAAAAAAAATGTAAGAAACATAACTAAAAGCATACTTAGGTACAGATCTAAAAGTCTAATACAGCAAAGAACATGTTCACCACAAATCCACATTATCTTCTCATCACTGTTGTTACACTTTGTTTAAACACTCCGATGTTTTGTGAGTAATAAAGTAAGAAAAATGCATAGAAACACTGAGTCCTAAAGTAAAGGAGGGAAGAAACTGTACTGGATAGCTGCAACACTGAGAAAATCACAGTTTCTTGTTTCTTACAGTCTTTCCATAGGTAGCTGCTGCTGGCCACCAGCCAAAGCATGTAATAACAGTTTAGCCTATTTGGCCATTTTAACTACCAAGCTCTTTGAGAAATGCCTCTAAAGTTAAAAACTGTCCATATGAATAGAATATTAAGTGAATTCAACTTCATTTCAAAACCAACTGCAAGAAGAAGCAAGCCATAGTTCTCAAAAAGTTTGGTCGTATTTTCCTCTTCACTGTAACTCATACATGCACACAAAAACACTGTATATGGAGAGGCAGGTGGCAATAGACCTAAGGTATGAATGCACACACCATTTTCATAATGCACACAGCTTGATCTCCAGACTTCTTATTTTCTGTAATCTAAACAAACTCTCAGGGCAGAGAAAATGCACTATTAAAGGTAATCAATTTAATCTTCTCTCAAATTTACATAGGAACAGGAATATTTAGTTAAGAGAGTTTTCATCATTTCATACATTTATTGCTGTTTGTTTTGTTTTGTTTTTTTTCTGAACTAATGGAACTTACTCAGAATTTTAAATATTTTATTTTCTGTCATACCTCAACTTGTAACTGTTTATTAAGCAGACCCTCAGTACTGAGCAGATACTCAGTACAGCAGATCCTTCTTCTCCATCTTAATGGGCAAGCTATTGTCTCTAAAAAAAGTTTTATTCAAAAGTGAAACGTACACATTCCATTTCATATTCCACAGCTCTCAGTATGCAATTCACATAAGGTCAACTTCAACGTAAGTTTTATTTCTACATACAATTCAATAATTTTAATGGAAAATCTCATGCAACCATTCCACAAAACTTACCAATTCCACTGTATGGGTAAGACAAAACTAAATTTTATGAGTACATCTTATGAATCCATTTTATTCTGCGATTCTGTGATTCTATGAAACATCTGATCAGCAATACCTCTAAACAGAACTGCTAAACCAGCTGGACAAAAAAATTTTCATCCAATAATTAAAATTTTTGTTCATGAAAGCAAAAAAAATGTTCATTTAAATGTAACAGGGAAGATAACCTGTAGTGGTAATGATGTATTTCCTCAAACTGCTGCCAAATTGTTTTCAATAGGAGTTCCAGTGAACAGTTATCTTTCAAGATACATCACGTATTAAGTTAAACTGAAAGATCCCAATAACCCAGCAAAAGACAAGCACTTAATGTCCCAGTACCTGAGATTACTTGTATTCCTGAGCTGCTTTGGAACTTCTTTCTTAAAAAAAAAAAAAATATATATATATATATATATGTTACATGTCGGTTTTGTTTTCTGATCTCTCTCCCCACTAAAATATATAATCTCCTTAGCAAGACACTGATGCTAATTTTTCAGAAATATCCCAGAGTCCAAATAGTAGGATTTGTAATATCAAGTTGTAATATCAAGGCTAGAAAATTAACTGTGCAGGGAAATGTAGTGTTTAAATATTTCAAATGAATAATAAAAATGCTGACAGACTTGAAATAAAATTGTCTGTCATCTTGCACCGTTCTTATTCAGTTTGGCTCAATTGGAGGTAAGGTTAAAAAAAAAAAAAGATTCAACCATTTTGAACATAGAAGAGTGAACGCAATGTATGCACGCTCTATCAGAATATTTACTCTTGGAGGACAAAATCAAAATAAACCCGCTCACTATTAATATACCACTGTCAGACAAAATTGCATTGCTCTGGTTATGAACACTCAGGATACATTCATATGTAAATAATAGGTTCTTATACTACTTTCTCCCACTAAAAAAGGTACAAAATAATTTTGCAGTGACTTAACAAGAAAGATTTTACTCAGAACGTTTAAGTGACCTACTTTTTCACTGATGCATATGCAAGTCACCACAGAAATTCTAAACATAAAAATCATCAGGTCCTTCACCTTATGTTTAGTAATGAAAAAAGCTGCCAAAAGATCCTTTCTTTAGCAGCTGATTTAGTAAAACTTTTATGAAGACAGTAAATTTCATGTTTTAGTATACACGACAGTCACATTCTAGATGCTAAGATGCAAGGGAAACAGAAATCAATATTCCCCTAACCTAAGCATGAATTTTGTCAGCTTCCAATTATTATCCTGCTTGTGGGAAAGATCAAAGAATAATTGTGGTTCCTGGTCTTGATGTCACAGAATGGATAGATAGTTTCAATTGTGAGGAGATATAATCCTAGATGTAACATGCTTAAGATGGGCACATTTGATAAACAGTCTGTAGTTGACTGCTGAAATCATATGCATTTTGTAGACCATATATATCACAGGAAGAAAAGAAAACAACGTTAGGCCTGTATTACTTACATGGTCTGTCTTTGAATCTCAGATGAAGGGCAATTTAGTTTTACAGCTATATTTGTACTACTTACTATAACAGTATCTCCTTCAGACTATTTCACATTGGAAAATAGCACATGAGTAAACAACTGAAAGAGTAAGTACATGTATTTATGTTTACAGACAAAAAGCTAATTTGATTATCAAACCACTAATAAAGGATCAGGGTTTTTTTTCTAGGATATAAAAGTTGAGCTTTTTTACCCTTGAAAAGATGAGGAAAACCCAAACCAAAGCATCAGACACCATCTCTTAATCTGAACTAGGGATACTGTGTGCCAAGGCTAAAGTGCAACTGTAAGTGGATGAGGGGCAATGCTGGTCCAGATCTTCAGTACATACCATGTTTATTTGTCACTGGAAGCACTATTGTACAAATCTCAGTAGAAATAAGTATATCTAAATACAGCATCTTCAACCTCAGCTTCCAAGATCCTCCCAGTTTCAGACCACCTGTGCTGTGGAGCATTGTGTGCTGACACAGACACTGCTCCAAGTTTTGGTACTGATAATCCATGATATGCACTGAGGTGTTTGCTTCTGTTCCAATTCCTTTTTTTTTTCTTTCTTTTTTAATTTTTTTTTATTTTTTTTTTACATTATGTGGTTAATTTTTGAGCAGTTAAAAGCTGAAAGTAGACTATCAGAAGACAGATTTGAGGAACTGTCACAATCTCACTCTGATGAAGTCCTGCCTTATCACCGCTGAAAATTATTCTGAGCCCCAACACTAAACTCTATTCTCTGTCCTTTTTGATAGTCTCCTTTTGATGTGACCATGAACGTACAAACCCACTGATGCTGAACTACAGTTGAATGACTTTCTAATAAGCCTGCTTGAGTAAGTGCATTTTAAAACATTTTCAAGAAACTCAGGTAAGTATAATTTGGAGATGGAGGAGCAGGTCTTTGTGAGGTCTCTGGTCAAATACTGTTAATGCTAATGTAAATAGGATATTTAATCATTATCTTCAAGTGGATCTTTTGGTTTTTTTTTTTTGGAGGAGGAGGAGGAGAAGGAGGAGGAAAAGGAGGAGAAGGAGCAGTAAGTACATCAACACCTATAGTAGGTATTTTAAAACAGGATATAGCAGGTATAACCTCAGAACTGCTTATCTCAATTACCTGTTTTATCTTACAAAGACTACAATGCATTCCAATGCGAAAGAGTTACCAGGCAATCCATATTTAACTATTCAATGCTTTGGTTCAGGAACCAAAGAAAAGCCTTTCTTTGAAATCTAAATCATACAAAGTCATGGTCTAGAGGATTCAAAGTATTATTTGTAAAATAATTTCTAATGACACATTTTCTACAGCTCTTCTAAACATGCTTTTGTAAAGAGCATTTCAAAAAAGCAAATAAAAATGCATGCGTAGCAGCTGCATTGTATCACTGAAGTAGTTGATAAAACTTGTATGAATTAATAATATACCTTTTTTTAAAAATCAGCTTTTCAAGGCTAGGTTGTCATGATTTCCCTAGACAAAATAACCTCTGCTGATTTCCTTTGGAATCTACAATTTTATTTTATTTTTTAAGTATGAATAGCAGTAGGATAAAATTCCAGAGCTTTTTTCTACATTGCATTTGTCTAACTTTGTCAATACCTCTCTCATAGATACCTTTTTAATCAGCTTTAATTCCAGAAAAAGTCAAAACTACACATATAAAGCTAAACCTACACACCAATCTTCCACAAAAGCAGGATGAGAAGCGATTTCTTATAAGTATATACACACCAGCAGAAACTTCTAATACAGCTTTGATTATGCTGGGAAGTATGTATGTTCAAATATGCCATTTTCTTGCTGCAATTTATTTCGTCTAGAAGATGTTTACAGCACAAAAGTAGATTCACCAATTTAATACGGACACTTTGCTGGAATAGAAGCCCCTTGGAGGCCATTATTTCCATGCTTTATACAAGATAGAGAAACTTGCAAATAGATAATAACACAAGTGTCATCTACAGCAAAGAACAGTTTACTGGATAGGGTACTGGGGGAATGTTTCTTGATAACTGAGTTCCTTTCTTACTCCTTCCTGTAGCTATGATATAGGTTCAAGCACATTTCCTAGAAAGAAGACAATATCTAAAGAACCAAAACACTATTTGAAATTCTCACACAATGAGGAAGACATTACAAACCAGAAAAAAAGCAATATAGAGGAAAACAGGGGAGATTGTATAGTTACAGATGTTCAAATGGGTATTTGGTATTGACACAAACTCAATTCCAAAAGAAATAAAGGTACTGAAGATGAATTCTCGGAATGAAAACAAAACAGGAAAAAAAAGAAAGCTTTTTCCTAAACACTTGCAAGGTATGCATACACGAAGTCCTACTGCTTGTATTCAAAAATTAGATTATTCTTTAAGAAATAATTAAAAAGAAGAGCATTTGCTTCCAAACAGAACTTCTTTAACAGATGGATAGGGGAATGGCAAAATAATACAATCCCGTCTGCTGTCTGAGTCCCTGCTGAGAGCTAGTTTCAAGTTGATAACACAATTCTATTTGCGGCTAAAATCATGCTGTATTGGCAGTTTAGCTCCTCAGGTTTTTGAGGGGAGTGGGAGACAAATTGTTTTCTTTTACTTTATTATGAAGTATTGCCAAGATATCTCATAAAACAAAGTTGGATTTGTTGCCCTTAGCTTTTAAGTAATTTCGTGTACTTAAGTCTGAATTGAAAGAATATTCTGACAAGTAAAATGACTGTTTGACTTCAAAGTCAAATATATACATCCTTTCTACTTATGTATAGGCATAGATGTTAGCTAGAAGTGAAAGAATCATTGAGTTCTGATGTCCATAGCTTTTAATGTATGCATAACAGGTATGGCTGTTCATTAAATACATGTAACAAAAATCCTCCAACAGGGATGATACAAAGACCCAAAGTAGTTGATTTCTGAGAAGGAGAAGAGGAAGGCTCCTCCTAGAGTAATGCTTCCTACTTTATTATGCTGGCCCACAAGGCCAGAGGCGGATGCTATGGCAGTAGGCATTAAATCTTCCCACCAACATTGTGTTACATTCTGTTGCCATGTTAAAAATAGCAGAGGGGCAACCTGATCAACTGACATGGAAGTGCATATGAAACAAAGTGTGTCACTGAATTTCTCCACGTGGAAAAAAGGGCACCCACTGATATCCAGTGATGCTTGCTAAATGTTTATGGAGATTGTGGATGTGGATATGGAAACAGTGGATGTGAACACAGTGAGGCAGAGGGTGATGTGTTGCAACAGTGACAATAGCAGATCTCCTTTGGTGGTGCAGATTTTTATGAGCAAAGCATGCCAGCTCTTGTCTATGTTGGGCAAAAATGCATAGCTAATGGTGGAGATTATGCTGAAAAATAGTATTTTGTAACATAATTGGATCTATCAAACAACATTATTGTGCTTTTTCTATGTCTTGTAGTTGCCATGGAACTAATTAGGAGGCATTTCTTTGGAGCAGCCTATGTAAAATACTGACACGGATAGAATGTAAATTGCATAGTCCAAAGTTGTCCAAAAGTAATTGAATCACACCTATTGCTTCTATAAATATGGTAATAATGGGCAGAAAAAAAATCTGTATTCACTTTTCATGTTGATGTTACAGTGGAGAGAAGGACAGATCAAGATACCTAGAACCAAATTGCAGTGCAGATATTTTGTGGTTATTTCCTATATATGGATACAGTCTGGCTCCATGATTACTGCAAGATCAACATCTACTGTAATTCTAGTTTTAAGTTTACATCCGACAACAAAAACAATTTTTATTATTTTCCATGGACAAGATTCAAATATAAGTTCAATTCTAGAGATAGAAATATCACCACTCAAAATGAATGAGGTCTTCACCATCTTCTCAACAGCACTGTCTCTTTCATGCAAGGGTAGACCTAAATGGATGAGAAAACATGAACACTTTGTACAGAACTATTTTACTGTAGTAGAAACAATTCATTTTACATGATAACAGTGATGATTGTGCTTCTAAGCAAGTAAAATGCTTTTGTTTGCCTAGAAATAATTTACAAAATAGAATGGCAAAAAAAAATTTTCTTACAACTTACGGCAATGCCGTTTATTAATACCAATTAAACTATCTTAAAATCATAGCTAGTCTTGAAAATTATTATTATAAGAACGTGATTTATATTCATTTATAACTTTCATGTACATTTTTATATGTTTGTACAATAATCTATGTCATTATCTGCTATGACATGCAATCAACTGAACTGTTAGGTGGAGATTGACACTACGAGTTTGTAGCCTATGTCACTTTTCTTTCATTTCAGTAAGACTCTAAGTTCAAAATTTTAAATGTTAATGTAGTTCTAACTGTATTAATTACATCCAGTGGTCACAATGACTTGAAACACAAATTGATATCCTCTTACTGACCTGTGTACTGAGAAGTTTTCTGATGTTTTCTGCAGTTATCTAGAAATTTTTATCCTGAGAGCAGACCTGGTAGAATCGGCCAAACTGCTCAGTCTCTGATACAACCAGAATTTTTTGACTATCCTGTTATAGTAAGGATCTAGTTCAGACTATTGGATGAATAGCAAAACTCCTGTCTTTGGATTTTAGGCTAGATGTTCTTCCCAATTCCCAATTGAAATGATTCAGGAATTTGAGACTGCCACATTTCACCATGGTGATTTTTCCAGCTTTGTGTGTGGTCCCATATTTTCAGTTTGAGACCATCCTGACAAAATAGATGCATCTTTTTGGGAATCTACATAAAGAATCATTTTCATTTACCCTTCTTTTTTACGAACAGAGAATTTACCACCAACTATGTAGATTTTCTTAGCCAGAAAAGTCTATTAAGCTCGCATGACTTGGTTTCTGGTGACTTAGAAACTATAAGGATTCTGTTCAGTTATTCTCCTTTTTAGCCCAACTAAATCATACAGCACGAGAACTTGAGAACTCTAATCTTGATTTAAATCCTATGTGACAGGAAATTCATATTTTTATTAATAATAAATAGTAATATTTGAAAGTTTTGATCTTATTTAGGCTTTAAGATTGTGATTTCCCTGTACTAGGGCAAAGAACTTACATTTCACTTGTCTCTCTCAGAAGAATAAGAGCAATAAGAAATTTTTTGAAAAGAAAGAGAAAGAACCCAGACTTCTTATTCCATGTATTATTCCCAGAACTTTTTGTATGTGCAGAAGTGTTAAGTGTTTTTTCATTCCTTTTCTTTCAGTGAACTCGGGTAGAATTATAAAAACATTTAAGGATTTGTGCTACTCCTTCATACTCTCCACTCCTGATCTGACCACTTACTAAAATGTTCTACTTTCAAGTATAATTAATTCTCCTTCCACTTTAATAGATTCTTCCTTCTTCTGTTTTGTTAATCTTATGGGGGAAAAAATCACTTTTCAGAGTAATGTACGTCCTGGTTCATTTCTTAAAATTAATAATATCTGGCAAAATTAAAAGCTTGATTTTGTTTCTCTCTATAGCATACATCTTTCCTCTCCTTTTTTAAAATGTTTGCTATTTCAAGGTAAATGTTTATGTTTGTCTAAAAGAGCAACAAAAATATGCCATACATATTCAAGAAAAGCTTTAATTTACTCTTTTCAATATATATGCTAGCACTACAAAACAAGGATACTCAAGCAAAGGGCTGTCAACAGATCCAGACTTTCAAAAAGTAACTAAGAAGTCGCAATTACAGTATTTTGTTTATTAGTTTGATTTTGAGTATATAGGAATTGTACAATAACTAAGGTTTATATTACAACGAACCATTTCAAAGTAGTTACGTATTTGAATTTCCAGCTATGCAACATGAGTTAATAGGAATTTGGACAACACATGAGATCTTTCTCACTCTCAGCGATTAAAAAACATTGTGACATCCACTATGAATGGCTTGGCATAGTGCTGAAGGAACAAAAAGCAATTGTCATCCTTCATAAACTTGCCAGGATATCCACAGCACAAAAAAACTAGTATTCTACTTTCACAGCACATGTAAAAGTTTGCAATCTCAGCTGGATTACATGACAACATGCACACAGTAAGAAGGTGTGTGTGATATGGAGTACTGCACTTCGAAGTGCATTTGATGTCTAAAGGACAATAAATACTGCACTGTTTTCTACAGTTTGTAGAGTACACAGCCAGAGTGAAAATGGGTTATATTTGAAGAACATGAACACGTTTAACTATGATGGCAAAATTAATTGCTCTCAAACCCTTACTTTTTTAGTACATAAGTGCACAGTGGTAGTAGTCTTGATAAGTAGTAAGAAGACATAAACGTATGAATCCCCAGGGGGCGAAACTATCTGTTTACTACTAATCAAGAACACATTCTTCTTCTTTTTTGAGAGGTTAATTTGTAAAAATGGAAATTTCTCCAGAATGATCAACCACAAATAAGCAGAGTTTCCTGATTAGTTTTCACTCATGCATTTTTTTTGAGACAGGCTCACAAGAGCAAAGATAAAAACTCAACTTAATTACTGAGATGACTGAAGTGAAATGATGAGAAATGCAAACTATTCTTTCAATATGAAGCTCTCTCTGAAATATAAGTATTTTTCTTTAAGAACGATTGAACAGAAGGCTTGAAATGCTGCAATTTTGCATATTTTTTGTTTTTGTGATTTTGATTTTTTTTGTTTAATGTGTAAATCTGCTGTATGGTTGAGGAGCAGGAACAAAAATATCAAGATGAGTAATTTCATATAGGTCAGAATCTGGAAATAACAAGTATTTAAAAATAAATGAAAAATCCAAATTCTGATGTGAAGAGATGAAACAATGATAAGTTTCAGATTCTGGTAAGTTTCAGGTGCATACATTTTACGTTTAGCCTATTGAAAAATCCTTGATCTAGTAGAAAATTCCTATTTCAATAAAAATTGTGAAATAGTAATGCAGCTGGATAGCACTGTTCATTATTAACTTCCAGCAGTTAGCAACATAAATCTATTATTTTTCTTTAACAGCATGATTTTGTAATGATTTGGTAAGCACCCAAATTATAAAGCAAGAATTTTGAGTTGTCCTTAGAAAATAAAGAGAGAAAAACATTTAAAATGCAAGAAACATACTTGGATGACTTTTCAAATATGTAAGGAGCAGATAAAGTGTTTGGTGATTCAGTGTCCTGTGTAGAAGACCCCAGACAAAACAGGAAAGGTATAAATTGCTTTCTATGTATAAGAACGTTGCAAAATTCTCAGTGGCAATAATTTGAACTGTGATACTGAAAACTGTTAATATATGCTAAAAGCACACTACTATTAAAGAATACCTTACAGTTTTAACAGCATGTATTATTTTTCTAACAAAGAGATAAGTCAAAATACAGCATGAACTTTGAGATGGATTAATACTAATGATTAGTTGAGCACTGCTGAATATTCTAAAGAAATCTTTTAATTAAAAAATAGGGAGGAAAAGTATTTCATTCAGTATGCAGGTTCACATTAATTTTATTTAATTTTAAACACATTATTTGAGAACAGACTGGCACATACCATCAAAAGTTATCTTTGGCACAATATAAGAAAAAACAATTACGCTCAAAACTTATGAAAAAGAAAGTCTTATTTTCCCATAGCTACCAAAAAGTTTCTTTACTACTTCAATACAATTAGAAAAAGTCTTCCTCTGAAGACAATTTAATTCTGTGCATAGTTAAATCAGAGTGTGTTGCAAATGCAATAAAATTAACAGCTAACAAAAATTAACAAGTAACAAAAAAAAAGGATAAAACCTGACTTTAAAATATGGGCACGTGCAACTCCAGATGCCCTATATATATTTTTACAGATAAATGATCTAAGGTATATAAAGCAAGCGTTATGAACTTAAAAGTATCTATATATGAGCAAATGCCCAAGTATTTAGATGGAATGCTCATACAATTAAAAATATACATGCAGGAGTTCTACCCTCAGAGAACTAGTTGTATTTGACAAACTTTATGTTTTACCTACAAGTACATAACTATAATAAATGCTTAATTTGCCCTTTCACTGTTAGATCATTGTCTTTTATTCTCATGTGTCCCAAAATATATGGCAAAAGGGTTGAACTAAATAGAACCTTGATGCAGTTGTCATAATGTAAGGTATTAACAATCACTGTAGATTCCTGATGCTAATCTCTTGTTTTTCTTTACTGTAATCAAAACACTACTGTCATTTGCAAAATATATTGCATAACAGAAACTGGATGTTTAACATCAGTCTGTATTACTGGCTCTACCTCATTCCTCCCCTTTAAAGGCCCTTACAATCTCTTGCAAATTTGCTTCTTTCAGTCCATAATCACTCTCATAATAAGGGGGAGCAGTGAACACAAATGAGTTGGAGAGGTAGTTTCACCCACAGAGTAAAACTGGAGGAAATGAATGAAGGAAAACAAATGTGGAGGAGGGGAAAGAGCAATTTTATTCCTAATATGTTGTTTCCTTAAAGTAAGTCTGAGTCCATGAAAGGCACATGTTTATATGTTCTTGCGACACCACTTAGCACTGTAGGTTACTCTATTAAACCTAGCTGGGAACTGTTAGCAAAATAGTAAATCAGTGAAATTAGGAAATCCCCCCAGTGGATTAAAATATCAGGAATGTTTCTAGTTGGAGTGGCACTGCCACTTTAAGGCATTACTACAAAAGCAATTTAAAAATTCCAATTCCTTTGTTCTTCATCTTTTTAAATAATTCCTGCAAAACAATTTCTGCATTACTCATTTTTCTATGTTGCTCCCACCAGACAGTTTGGCCTTTTTGTTGTAGGTTTTGTTTTCTACTGTTCTTCAGGTTTTTTTCCATTAATCAGGAAAAAAAAAAAAAAAAAAAAGGTTTACAGTGGTACCCTCATTCTTCAATACCTTTGTGTAGCCAGACATAACTCATCTATAAGTTATCAGGGAACTTCAGGAAAGCATCACACACCATCAGCGTGTTTGCAATTGGCATTGCTTACTGCTGAGGTGACAAACCAAAGAGCAATATAAGCACTAACATGTCAGCAAATCATTTCAGTTTGATGTAAAGTCCTTGTGAGATTCACTTCTGGGTTCCTGCCAGTATAAGCAGGAAAATCAGAAGCTGTGGAAGTCCCTCAACAAGGGAAGTCTATAAGAAAGAGAAAGAGTGAACATTCCTATTGAGAGAGGAGAGAATGCATCACATTTCTGGAGGGCCATGTAACAAGATGAAACCATTTTAGCAAAATAAAATTTGTCACATGATTATCTTCATTACACTTGTAGAAAGGCTGCAATCGAAATTAAAGCATCTTAAAAATAAAAATTATCTGATTCCAAAACAGAAAAAATATTTGTCAACGTTTCCAAAATAATGTTTTATACTTTCATTTTAATCTGTATCTAAATACAAATCTAAAAATTTACAGATACCACAAATCAGCAGTTTTGTCTCTATTTTTATGCTAGTTAACTAACAACAATTGTTAAATTCCATTCTTAATCTCAACAGAAATTATTTTTTCTCCTGTTCTTTTTTTTTTTTTTCTTTCCTGCAACAGACTACAGCACATAGACAAAAGATGAAATCTTCATCACCAGTGAAATCAAAATAAAAATTCCAATCGACTTCAATGAGATTTCATCCACACTGCTCAGTGCTGGTGCTGAGGTTTGAACTGTACGCACAATAAAACACAGTTGGTGTCCAGCTGTCATTTTGAATTTTCCTGCTTGTTGCTTTTTTTCATTTTCGAATTTTTTTTAACCATCTGATTTCTGAGCGATGGTTCTCTGACATTATGAGAGGGGTGAGACACAGGGATTATGTATCACCCTGTGATGGCCCCTGCCAAGCGATAATGGATTGACATTGACAAATCCCTAAGAGCTAGATCTGACTGTTAACGGATGCTGTGAGATCAGTCTCAGAGAACAGCTTAAGGTTAAGGGGGCCAAAACAGTGTGAATACTCCACAGTTGTCTGATTTCAAGGCTTCCAAACTAAATGCGTTGAGAGGGAGACAGAGCAAGTGGTGGCAAAGGGAAAACAGGAGAAGAGATGGTGCAGTGAAATCTTTACATCGAACCCGACACATCAGTCATTGCAGAATTCTTCACAGACTACAAGTAGTGATGATTTATAGGTGGTAAGCTTCAATTTGGGAGGCCATAAGCACATTCTTTGATCTAGACTTCTACAGATTTGTTTCCTATGTACTCAGTAAGTAATAAGTGATTTGCTATTGATTTGTCCACAGGCAGAAGAAAAGTGGATTGCTGCTGCAACCCCAATGCGAATGGGAACTTCAGAGACATTGCTAAAGAAGGAAAATGCACAAAGACAGAAAAATTACAGATAACTTTAAGATTCTAGCTTCCAAAAACGCTCCAGCTAGAGCATTAATACTAATAAACTCTGCATACATGCGTTTCAGTTATGTATTTGATTACAGCTAGAAACAGGTATGAATGATTAAAGAAAACACCTTCACAATCTTAACTGGAAATCCCATGCACGGACTGTAAACAAAAAGAAAATAATCATCAGCTTAACGAGCTCAAAATTTTTCCAAGGATGAGCATACAACATAAAAGTCCAACCTGTAGCAAACGTTCTTACAGTTATTTAATAACTGTTAGTTATTTAATTTCACAGTAAGTGTAAAACAGTACAAAGGTACCCCGTGATTTGATTAATTAAGTTGGATGCATGATTTGACACTAAGCACGATTTTCCCTCTGGAAAACATTTGCTTTGATTTCTGTCCCTGAATCGCATTTTTATGGACCTAAGTACAGAATAATTTCTGAAAAGTTATTTCCTATGAAGGTGGTGAAGCACTGGAACAGGCTACCCAGAGAAGCTGTGGATGTCCCATCCCTGGAGGCATTCAAAGCCAGGCTGCACTGTGCATTGAGCAACTTGGTTTGGTGAGTGGTATCCTTGTTCATGGCAGAGGGATTGGAGCTAAATCATCTTTAGGGTCCCTTCTAACCCTAGCCATTCTGTGATTCTATGTTTCTATGAAAAATTTGCTATATAAAATTGCACACAAGTTGTATCTGTCACACTATGTACTGACCACATCTACTTATAATTGCAAAATATCATTTGTTGAGTAAATTTCCGCAGCCTGCTTTTTATTTTAGGTGCATATTTTCTAGAATAAAGTTTTACTAAGTGACGTTGTTCACGAGCAGACACAAAGGAGTCATGTAAAAATTTATACTACGTTGCAGCTGTTTATAACATTACTTTGCTAGGTTTAATAGGTGTTGAATATGAATGGAAAAGGAATAGCTTGGATCCAACATAATTACTGGTAATCTTCCAATTCAACAAGGATATGATTTGTCACAAGCTGAATATACATTAGTAAATAATTTTTTTTTGTATGTGTCTGTTGTTTTTTAATCTTTCTTTATTTCTATTATCTTTGGGTTACTTTACCAAGCCAAAATTTAACTATTCTCTGCTTAAAGGCTCATTTTACTAAAATTTCCCAGCTTCTTTAAGAACAAACTATTAGGCTTTAAGAAACCAGTACCTTCACCAATCAGTCTTTCATGTTATGATTTGAAACCATCGCAGCAGTATACCACACTAGACAAAAAGTTTTGATACTCAAATGCTGGGCCCGGTCTTTTGGAGTAATGGTAATTTTGCTCAGCTAAGAAAGAAACATAAAACAATAAGCCTGAGAGGTAAGGATGTTTATCTCCTTATCCGTATATTATCTAAATGTCAGTTGTTGTTTCCTTCAGAAAAATGACAGCAAGAATATTTTTTTTTAATATATATTTTCTGCTGACTATGGAAGCATGTATAAGTCAAGCCTAAACACTTTTAAGGACTGACAACTTATTCTGCTTGACGTAAGAAAGAAGTCAATCTGCTTCAAGGATCAAAAATACTATAAATACAAGAGAGGATTTCATTTTCTGATCTGCAGTCACACATGTAAGTGATTAAGTACTCAGACACTGATAGGTGCATGCGTGTGCCTGCGCTACCAATTTAAGTGAAAACTAATTTGCCTATAGATACAACAGAAAAAAATATATACATTTTTTTTCTTAGAGGCTGAATAAGTGAGCTGGTCCCAGTAACACGACAGTTTGCATGTATAACACATACATATTAATAAAACGTTAAATACCGACAGCCATGTTTTCAGGGTGAATAGAGAATGTCTGCTTATTAAAGCTATGTAATTTTACACCGTTTAGGGTCAGAGATGTATTTTATAACGACAGTGTAATAACTCAAGGAGTATCATAAATCAAAAGATCACTTACGCAAATACAGAATTCTCTATTTGCTAAACCGGTTTGGTTAGTTTGGCAAAACTGAAATCTTAGCCAACATGAAGTAAAGAAACTGAAAAAGAAAGAAAAGAAATCCTGAGATTAATTTAGAAATACATTCAATGTATACTTAAGGGGAAAAAAATCCTACCAGAAAATCTGAAAAACGCTTTTTTTACCATCTCAACTCTTAGAATCATTTTCAAGGCCAAACGGAGCATTAATATTAAAAGGAGACATTACCAAAGGCCCCAAAAAGGCATCACTAAGGAGAAGACCTAGATAAAAGACAGTTAATTATGCTCACCGATATTTATTACTTTGGAGTGTCTAAATAAAATGTAGCTTTTAAACTATTATCCAAGCAAAACCAATGATTTTAACTGGTTCTTTTTACTCTATATTGATATTCTGTGGAGAAAAACATACATAAGCACAATTTCTTAAAACACAACCAATACCAACAAGCATAATTTCTAAATGTAAAGAACATCCTGAAAACTAATAATAAACTTTCTCAACCAGTGTGACCTCCCTATGAACATAGCCTTGTGAACTATACATGTACCACTTGCCATAAAAAATTGAATATGAAAAAAACCCAACTTCTTAAGCTTTTAGGTGAAGCTAAGAGATGGCAAACACATGATCAAAATTTTATTTTAAATGATAAATCATGGAAAATAATTTCTTAAGAATACTTCTCTGATTTAGAAATCATAATCATAGTGTGAAATTACATGTGGCATATGAAAAAAAATGACAGAATTTAAAATTCAAACCATTATTTAGCAAAACAATAAAAGACATTCATGAAACAACTGAAAAATGCATGTTTACATTTAGCATTTTTACTTTGCTATTTTCCCTAAAAGAAAATCTATACAAATTTATATTGTTTGTTCTTTGCTTTTCTCTGATAGTTAGAAAACAACTGTTCTACTGCATTGGACTTTGACTGGCTAGATTGCAAGGCTCAATAATGTGTCTTGGCTCAGGGTTAAGTGATGGAATTCATTTAAATGCCCCAGAAGTAATCATCCACAAAGAGTACATTATTTCTCTTTTATGAATTTTCAAACCTAATACTGATGGGTGGCATGCAATTAAACCTGATCAATATGTAATTTAGGTGGGCTGACGTGTTTTCAAATTCTCGGAATATAGATTCTTTCAATATTGCAAGAGCTTAGTGAAATACTCAGCCCTTACGAAACAGCCAAAGCAGTTTAGTACAGTAAAGGAACAAAAATACGCCTATTCCAAAGACAAATGAAGGAGAAATTAAACTTACAAAAAAAAAAAAAAAAAAAAAAAAAAAAAAAACTTTGCAAAGAATTAATTACTTTAATAATAAATGGAGACCTTAAAATCTAAATAATTATTTTGATTGAAATTAACATGCAAATACAGAGAGTTAAGTGCAGTACTGCACAAAGCTGTGCCTGTCTTTTTTTTAAAACAGGTGTTTAAGCATCTTTTAGTTACAGCGACAACCAGTTATGTATCACATGCTTTTTTTTTATGAAAAACAGTATTGGCAAAACATATATATGTGTATATATTTTTAATGGATTATCGTATGTTTATGTTTATATATATGTTTATATGGATTATCATAATGATCCTTTGTGTTAAGCTAATAAACAAGGAGAAGTACATTGCCTTGTGACCCTAAAGGTCATGGGTGACAGTGTCTAGTATTACTAATTACCTTGCTGCCATTTGCACAATAAGAATTACACTTGAGTTCTTATAATCTTACATGGTCCAATTTTAAATTTTATGTCTCAGATTCTAGCCTACTTCCTCATCTGTTTGAACAGATCTATGGCACTGTCCAGAAGAATACAAATGCAGACTAGTATCTTAGAAAGCAATCTTCAACAAAGCAAAGTGTTTTTAATCTTGATTTACAGCACTGATATCATAGAAGGCTGTTTTATTATTTTGAAACTGTTCTTAGATAATGATGGAAGGTTGAATTAACCTGTTTTCTGTAGTTGTGATGTTTTTGTATCACATATCAATGAGCGGTTGATTCTGCTTATAATCCTTGAGACTATTTTTAATTGACTTGATTACAAAACAACTGCAAATTCTAAAGATGCATGAATACTCAATAACTATGAATAATAAATTTGAAAATGACCTAGAGTCATTTCACATTGATAAAGACAGCAAAAAACCTTGTTTTCTGTTTCAAGAAATTTTGCAATCATCCTTTTTTGCGTCTATACCACATGAAGGTATAGTAGCTATTTTTCCTGTAAAGCTTTGATCAGAAAGAAGCTCAATTTTGAAATCTTTTTTCTTGTGAAGTAGAAACATAATAACACACTGGAAAAAGGAGTTTCTTGACTTTTCTCACAGCTTTTCTTTACTCACATAATTCAGCACAGTTATCCTGGACTTTTGAGACATTGCTGTGCACAGATGTACTGGGTGCATGCAGGCCTCTATCTCTCATGCACGCTCACAGACCATAACTTTCATCCACATAGCCCAGGTCACTATTCCTGAAAGGGACAGCAGCTTTAAACTGGGATAAACAAGTAATCTGTATTTGGTCTGTGAGTCCAGGTATGTTTCAGTGATGAGAAATATCACCTTTCGCAGCAAAGTGTGCACAATGCTGAAAAAGCTTAAGAGTAAAATCTGACTGCATTGTGATAGGAGGTTTTTGAACACAGGGATGCTATGATGTACATCTAGCCACCAATAGGAAAACATTGGATAAAGCACTTGCTCTGGACTCCAGCTATCACCTTTCCCCCCTACCTCAAGGTGTAACCAGTCCATTTTCTAAATGATCTATCTGCTCAGCCTGCAGTAAGTAGACGTCTCAAGGTTTTAAATTAGCATAGAACAGTCGTACCAACAAAAGCCAAAGAAGTGTCATGATCATTTTAGGGAAGCTAAATAAAAAGCAGGCTATTCAACAGGAAAGAACTCTATATCAAGAACTGTGACGAAGAAATTCTAAAGGCAAAAGAAGAGATCTAAAGGCAAAAGCAGTCTACTGCCAGCATAAAACAAAGAAAACTACCAAAAAGCAAAAAGGTGTTCTAGTGCACAGGTTGGTTAGCTGCAAACTAAATAATATTCAAATGCCCAATGATGTCGATAATTTTTTCTGTACTCTGGGATGGAATTTCAGTGGGTGCCACAAAGTGAAATACCTAAGATCACTGACAATATTCTAAATATTTTGTTAAAATGTAATACATTTACTTAAAAACTGTACCTTCAATTTGCCAAGTGTGCAACTAAGAAGAGGCAACAGTTACAAAATAAGTTGAGAATAGAAATATATTCATTTCCAGAAGGAAAAAGCACTCCAGAATCAAGTAGGTTAATAAAAAATACATTGAGTCTTTTCAACAACACGCTAAAAGCTGTATGCTTAAATGGAAAACATTCATTAAAAAATTCTACAGAAAGGTATAAGTTACTATCCCAGACAATTATTTCGTTTGTAAATTATTAAGCCTTTATAACAGCTGCAGCTGTTTGGATTTATACATAACTCTATCAACAGCTTAAACTCAAGAAAATATTCTACAATAAATTATTTCCCTTTTAAACAAATAGAAATACCAAATCATAGGACTGTAAGAAAGGGACTCTATTCTGTGTCGCACAAAGGCACTGCAAAAATTAGTGGGAGCTGGCTGATGTTATGTGGAGCAGGATCTGGCCCAGTCTTGCCTTTAATAAAATGCAAAGCTAATACCTTAGATGCATCACTTGAAAATGCCTGAAGTGATGCAAAGGGGAAGACTTTCACTGAGCTATTTGCTGGTCACTGGGACAGAAATGACAAAGGATTCTGTCCATTAGTTTTTCAATACAGTGTTCAATAGCAGTAGGAAATTGATGGTGCAACAGTGGCATCGTATTGGGGAAACTTATGATGCGGACAATAGCACTTCCAATAAAAGGGCTTTTGATTTTCTGTGTGTCAAACTGTTTTAATATTAGGGCATTTCTAGGTCAATGAAGGGTTAATGTAGCACCATAAATCATATCCAAACAAGAGCCCATAACTGCCTGTGTTGAAGTAGCATTCTGCTAAGGACAAAAATGCATGAAGAGAAGAAAAGGAGAAACATGCGCACAAGAGCAGGTTGCAAAGGCAACGCAGAGCCACAGTTATTCCACTGCCCCAAAACTGACACTGACACAGCATACTAAGGAGAGTGAATAATAGGTGAATTAGAAATTAATGATTCTTCTACTATGTAAATGGCAATTAAAGGACGTGCCGTGCTGCAGGCCCTGTCCTAAAACTCTTCTCCATTTGTTTGGATTGAAATTCATAGCCTCCATAAATGCATCAGTGAGACCTGGCATGTGTTTATTGAAACCTAGGAATCTAGACATAACTTGCACACAAATGTTCTTAAAGTTATATTGACAAATTTACCTTTAAAATAGAATTTCATGTAAAAATAATAATAATAACAATAATAAAATAAAAAATAAGAAGTTATGTAGCTAATTTCTTGGTATGAATAAATAATGGCAGCACAAAGTAACACATTATACCTTCAACACAGAACTGTAGCAAAACTCAATAACTTACATTGATTATAATCCTACACATCAAAGTGTTACTCTAACAAAGCAACACAGTGGCTGCTATTTGTACATGCCTTCTGTCCTGAAAGGTGCTAGGAAGAGCTGTTTTCCATTCATGGTGTCAAACCCTTAAGTTTTTATCTCACAAAAAAACATCCTTTCATCTGCACTACATGTAAATGCAATTAATAAAATGACAAATTCAATAAAGAATAGAGGGGATGCAGTAAAGGAATGCATTCATTGTTTTGTTCCTGCTTTTAGTTTTGAATTGCTACATCTATCACATAAGGCTCAGAGAAAAGGCTTTTGGAGTTAAAGAGTCCTTTAGGGACATTGTCAAGCAGGAGAAGATCACAGTCCAGTACTGTTTTATTACAGAAGTAGGAAGAGATAATTAAAATAAAAAATTCCAGCCCAGATATGGGAGTAACTGTACCTTGCAGTCAGTCTAAGAAAAGAATGATTCAGAACCAGGGAAACTTCGACACATTTGTCATTTAAAATCTGCAAATTCTTGCAATATTCTGTGCTAGCATGTGAAACAAATGGGCTTCTGGGAGGGAAAGCTGCATTGACAAACTCAGCAAAGAGCAATTTTCTGTCATTTAATGAAGGATGGAGAGAGGCCTTGATAAAGTACCCACTCATTACAAGTTTGTTTTTGTATGTGTGTCTGTATGTGAGACAGAGAGAATGTGTATGTGTTGATGAAAGGGTAATCTCACTAGTTCAATCTTCTCAGACAAGTTGGACTTGCTAAAAGCACTCTATTTTCATGTAAATTCAGTCAGACACACCTTCACGTACATAACTGCATGCTGTCATTTACTTTTTACAAAATGATGCACAATGATGCTTATCCCTGCTAATATGTTATATTTTTATCTAAAAGCCCCTGTTTGACTGTGTTCTCTCCCTCCTCAGCATATACCACAACAACAATAGGTGTGGGGGGGGGGGGGAGGGGGAAGGGGACGTTGTACTCTCACATATATTGTAGAAAGCAGTCAAAAACTTTCTTGTTATGGTCACTTTTTAGATCCAGAGTTGTCGACACTGGATATCATCCTCGAATAATACTGAAAATAAGAAATCAATTACCTATTTTCATCCTGTGTTTAATCCTAGAAGTGGAACAAAAAGACTATTTACTGCCATCACAAACTCTTCTATTGTTTGGTTTGCCTGTAGCAGGGCTGAAGCTTAACTTGGAAGAAATTAGCAAAGGATGTATCAAGAAATACTCATGATGTGAGTGTGCATGTATTATTTCTTTCTAATGTGTAGTTCACTCAGAGCTTCAAGAATGGGAAATAAAATGCATAAAGTTGAGTAAGTTATTGCAGACTACAACTAAAATAAGTAACCCATTGCCATGCATTGCTGCCTGGTTTCTTCAATTTTTGCCTTTATTTGCAGTGAAGGACTGCATCTGTAGCATCTTAACTCTGATGCCTCCATCTTACAGTGTATCTTAGAACACATCTTTTTATTCCTGTGGGTGAAAATTACTTATTGGGTTTGGGATAAAGCATAATTAACTACCTGTTAATTAATAAACAAACTGACAGAAATTAAGGTGGTATCATTCTTACTAGAGACATGGCCTACTTATATTTGCCTCAGTTTTTCACTTTGATGGGTACTTTCAGTAGCTAGCATAAGATTTCCTGATCAAGGTCCTGATTCTGCCAAGGTCAGCGTGGAAATTCCACCATCGGTTGGATTTAGTCATGGATGTCAGCAAAATGAAATGTGGATCAGCTGGGATCTCAGTATATATATTGTTTCGTCTTAGATATTTGGAGAAACAGATTCAGGCACTTAAACTCATTTTAGTGGTGACTAGATTTACTTTAGCCATTTTACGTCATGCAACACTTATAGCTGTGGTTATTGAACAAACACCAGCCTGCTAACAACATTAACCATATGCTTATACATAAATAAAGTGGTAATTTCTAAGAAGGTTGCTTATGTTGTATTAGGAAGAAAAATAGTTAAAATAATTCAAGACTGGCTAGACAAAAACAGCCTCAGTTTGTAATGCTAAAATTTCTCAGCAATTCAACCAGTAAAATTGCATTATTATCAGAAAACTAAAATTTCAGAGCAGCTCTGACTGGTTCCTATTAATTTCCATATATTTTATATGCACACATATCATTATACACTCATAGCATGTACATACCAATTCTACATTTCACCCCTTTATAGTGCCTTTTTGCTTCTCTACTAATAGTAAATAAAACTTCAGAGCCTTTTTATGATACTTGGGTTGGTATTATAAAACTGAGATATGAATAATATTTCTTTCCCCACACGTGGAAATTACTTACTAAATAGCACCGTGGTGTCTTGTTTATTTATTTGTTTATTTATTTATTTATTTATTAAGAAATAATTTCTATTTGAATATCTAAGCTAGTAAATTATTTCAGATATTTATTATAAGCACATGCTTCTGAAGATACATGGCAAGCCATACAAAGAGGAATGACCTTAGATAGCACAAACAACATATAAAACAAAATTTTTGGAAAGTAATTAACATGAAGCTCCTATAATGTTTCCAGCCAGGAGCTATAACTAAGATGTTCAATACTTTTGAGAAGAGTAAAATTAGTGTCTACCACCCAAATCAACCATTAGCTTGACATTGAAGCGCCGCAGTAAATACAGCATTCCAGATGGTGTCAGTTGACAAAATTGAGAGCCGGTGATGCATTACATATTCAGGGTCTGATTGAGGGTCTGATTCAGCATTTGCTTGTAAGGCAGTCATAAATCTGTTTTTCTTCTGGCCAGGTAAGTAAGACTTGCAGCTACTGTTGAAATACATATGTGGTCCATAAAGAACTCTGGTCCTTTCCTCAAATCCTAGTTCAGATGGGACTCTTTCTTCTAGTGCACCTAATACTGTTTGAGCATAAATTGATTCTAGATCTTTTTAATGAATGTGTGCCATTATCCTGGAAAAAAAAAAAAAAGAAAAAAAAAAAAAAACCTCACATTCTAAGTGGCCTCTTAGCTTACTGGCATACGGAGATTTCAAAGGGATGCAACATCTTTGCTTTGTATAAACAAAAAATCCTAGACTGTAACCTAATTAAGTGCACCTAGATAAAATTCACCTCTACATTAGCACACCCAGTTTTAACGTACAATCTCATGCAAATATTTGCACAGGATTGTTGCTTTAGTTAATTGCCAGACTGCATTCTAGGAATACATTAGTGCTGTGTACCCTGTCTGAAGACAGTGTGGAGAATCATTACTTCTCTGAAGTACTGGATGATGCTTAATGAACAAGACAAGAGGCACTTGAAGCAAATAGCAACCTCAACTCATAATGCACAAAGGTGACAAATAAGCCCTTAAAGTTACTTCTGCTTTCCTGAGTGTTGGTTTAAATAGCTTGAACTTGAAAACACTTCATTGCATCTCCTTAGAAAATAATTTTCCTTCTGTACTTCTCAAAATTTTCTCATTTAGAATGAAAACATGAGGGCTGCTCTGAAAGTAATGGCTCCTATTTTATTATGTGGGCCCACAGTGTCAAAGGTGGATGTTGGTGCTATGACAGTAGAGGTTGAACTCTCTGTTACGTTTTGTGCCATGTGATAGATGGCAGCAGAGGGGCAGTCTGACAAAATGGCATCCGATACAGAAATGGATATGAAGCAAATGTGTGTCATTGAATTCCTTCATGCAGAAAAAAATGGCATTTATTGACAGTTGTCTGTGCTTGCTGAACATTTCTGAAATCCAAACAGGGGATGTGTGCAAAGGGAGGTGGTGGTTGGTGCAATTCAGCACTGGTGACAGCAATAGTGTTCCACCTCTGCTGGTGTAGATTTTTATAAGCACGCAGGCTTCCACTCACTGCTGGCAAAAATGCATAGCTAATGGTGGTGAGCATGTTGAAAAATAATGTTTTGAAAGTGAAAATTTGCTCTGTCAGATATAGTGTTATTGAACTCCTTGTATCTACAGTGTCCACAGGAATATATAGGAGGCCTTACTTTCAGAGTGACGTACATACAAAATCAGTATCTAACAACATAATTTAATCAAGTATTGTAAAATTTCAGGAAATATATTGAATGACAGAAAATTTGCAGCAGAGTCTGAATTTTCCCAGCCTTTTCAACCGTATTCCATGGAAGCCTTGATTTCAAAGAGGTAACAACTGCTGTATAATCAGGACTTAAATAGTATATCCAATAAAATAATTTGCTTGTGTTCTTTTAATGAAAGAGCCCATAATAAATGTCTGGTGTTGGAAGAGGTTGTTTTCAAGATGAACACTTCCAAAAAAAGTCAAAAAGATATTAAAATTATCTCTCTATATATCTTCTGACAAACCACATAACCCACCTTTTTTTTAAGTTTTTGTTTTGTGTTTAATTTTTTTGCTGCTATCGTAGCTGATGATAGTGCCTAAAGCCACCCCTCCTTCAAGTTCTCTGTGGAGGTGTATGCAGATACACAGCAAAGCACTGGGTTAGCAGGTGGATCCTTTGGCCTAGACACAGCGTGCTTGATTCAGGATTACACAGACCATAAGCCACAGCATAATTTCTGACACTACAAATTTGAAACAGTCTGTCTGGTCACATAATTATTGTGGCTTTAAAATATTTCTTCACTAGCTATAGATAATTGGGTCATATCAGCCATTGGACACTATATAGAAGTACGTATGATTGTAGTCCCCTTCTTCCAGAAATGCTCAACAGTGTGCTTTGCTATTCTATCAGCTTTTCTATCAGCTCTGTATCATATAGGAAAAATCATGAGTTTCCAGGTTAAACTTGACTACTTCTTTTCACAATCAGTACAAAACTGGTAAAACAATCCTAGGGATTGTTGGTCTGTAGACCAACATGCAAAGTCCCTTACTTAGACGAATACACTCTAAATGACTTGGCAACAATGTACGTAAACTGGAGAATGATTCTGGCTTTCCACCTTTGAAATGTGTGAATGAGAATGGAATATGAAAAGCCTTAAATGTCTCACTGGTGCTTGGATAATCAATATACTACCTTTCTTCTCGATATTGTCCCAAAACATTTTTTTCCTCTAAAAACTTAATTCTAAAACCTTTTTCCAATTTTTGAAATGGGAAATCAGATTGGCAGAGCTGAGAGCAAAATTTGCTGTTTCTCTGCTTCTACAGATGCCATTCTGATCAGAATACAGTATATTATTGGATTTTTAATTTTCTTTTGAAGAGACAGAGCTATGTTAAGCAGCCTTTAGCAAGCTGTCACAGATGAGACCAATAAGCACATCCTGACTTAACACACATCAAGGGTTGCCAAGGATACACTGTCAGGGGACTGGGGTCAGGAGTCAAACTGACCAATATTGAGTAAATTACATTGGTTCGAATGATTCCCCCTGAGCTAGTAATGATACGGCACGCACATAGTTTTGCTCTGCAGACTGATAAATACTGCATTTGAAGGCTACACGAGGAAAAAAGCATGAAAAAGTGATTTTCTATAGACTAACATAAGCATTCAATCACATTATCTTGAGATTAAAAAGTACCATTGTTGAAATTATTTCTATTGCTTTCTTGAAGAAATGTAACAAAAGAACTAAAGCCATATTCTTAGAAGTAAGCAAGAAACAAGCTAAAATAGGCGAGAGGGGCAACAAAAGCAGAGGTGACCAAATTACTTTTCATATTGTGCAGCCTGTACTGTCCTCTATTGATACAGAAGGTACTGCAAAATCACTGCTAAATAAAACTGGTTTTGATGTCTTACCATCTATAGCACAACAAACTTGCTTTTTTCCTCCATATTTAAGATCATTATTTTTTCCAGCCATGAGTCATCTGAAAGAAATAGCAGAGATTCAGTCCCAGATTTAAAATTGGGATGCCTTCCTAGATAGTTTTGACTTGCAGGCTGTCACAGTTTAAGCTGGTAGGCACTTCAGCACCATGCAGCTGCTCACTCACTCTCCCCCCAGATGGCTGGGAGAGAAAACTGGTGGAAAAAAAAAAGAAGCAAATCTTGTGGGTTGAGATTAGGGCAGTTTCATAGGAAAGGAAAGGGGAAAAAGAATACACAAAACAAGTGATTCACAGCACACTTGTTCATCATCAGTTGACTGATGCCCAGCATGTTCCTGAGTAATGGTATACCCCCAGGCAACTTCCCACAATTTTATTTTTTCCAC
Source organism: Tetrao urogallus (assembly GCF_951394365.1). Taxonomy (NCBI): domain Eukaryota; kingdom Metazoa; phylum Chordata; class Aves; order Galliformes; family Phasianidae; genus Tetrao; species Tetrao urogallus. The sequence goes on along the minus strand of NC_136815.1, from coordinate 88,828,446 downwards.
ATGATATCATATGGTGTGGGATGTCCCTTTGGCTACTTTTGGTCAGCTGTCTGGACTGTGTCCCCTTCTAGCACCTTGTATACTCCCAGCTCCTGTCTGGCAGAGCAGTGACATGAACAAAAAGATCCTTGGCTCTGTGCAGCACTGCTCTGTAGCAACTATAGCATCAGACTATCATCAACATGATTCCCATCCTAAATCCTAAACATGCCACCGTACCAGACACCATGGACAAAATTAACTCTATCCCAGGTAAAAACAAACAAACAAACAAACAAAGGTATTATATAATAATTGAATTCTGTTGCAACTTATCACAAATTAACTATGCAGCAAATGAGCAACACTGACCCTGTGCTATGTTTACACACATTTTAGGCAAGGTCTATCGCCAACTTTAGAGATCAAGTGTAAGTAAGAATTTGTCATTGACCAGCAAATATATTACACAGGAAACTTTCCTTATTTCTTTCAGGTCCAAAGAGAGAAGATGTTTGCGAGGTCAACAAAGTTCAAATTTTTATTTAGAACAGAAGTGTGCAAACATGGTGTACTTCACAATTTAAAATCTTATTTATTTACTAACGGCATTTTTTGTGCCTCTCATAAATCCTAAATTTGCCCCCAGAAATATTTGGGAGAAGTATCTGACTTTTCCTCTCTTTTCGTATCTTTAGTCCATATATTCTTGTACCAGTCCTCTCTTCTACACATTTTTCCAGTTCAGGTCAGTTTTCCTATTATTAGCTGAATACTCTTCTTCAAGGCTACATTTACTGCGTTTACTTTTTCTTTCTTTCTTTCTCCTGAGTGTCTTTTTCACTCCCCAGTCCTTGCTACCAGGGAGCACATACAGCAAATTGCTCTATCTTCCATGTCTGTGTCTCCAAACTAACAGATTTAGTATCTTTTAGAAAAAAAAAGTACTTCAGAGCCTGTCAACAATGCTATAAAATTGCTTTTGTCCCCTGTATGATGATCTTTGCCACCAGTACCTGTATAATATTTGCTGGTATGTGCACATATCAGTTTGTTACCAACACCATGTTCTGAACAGATTTCTCCATTAACCTGCTGTCAGAAAATAATATAATCTCATTTTCTCACAGATGCAAACAGCTTCAGATCCCCTTTCTCCTATTCTGTAACTTCTTCTTGACGTGCTTTGAGGAAGAAGTTTACTGAAGGAATATAAAAAGTGACTGATGTTCAGGAGATTCACATTGTTCAGGCTTACCATTGTACAAGAGAAGCCACCTGCACTGTGAGCAAAGTTAAATGATCAGCAGATCAAACACCCATCCCATTCCAATCTGATTTAGGCTACCAGCACTCCTCTAGGACATTGGCTATTCCACTCTTTTAGGTGCAGCCACTATTGGAGTAGTGGATGTAGTTATGATGTACTGAAATGCCCTCTGCACAGAGGCTGAGGACTCACAGACCTGAACTGTGATCCATGTTAAACAGCAGATAAAAAGTTGGATAAGGCTTTGCAGCTGGTGTGAAAGCCCATGACATCGGTTCTTTTCTTTACTGAGCACTTTTCCAGTGCGTGCTTCAGTGTATTCTCCCTAAAACAGCAAAAATATATATATGTTGGCCCTTTTCGAGGGAAAATATTCCCCCTGGATTTTCAGCAAGGGAAATATTTCTACCTTCAATTAATACAATTTTGTTGACATATGTTGGATATACAGTATGAAAAAAAAAAGTGTAATCAGAGCAACTGCAGAGAATGCAAGCAAAATGTAAGATTTCAGACATGGGTATGTACTTTTAAAATAACAATTTCATCTTGTTCTGTATATGCATCAGCTTTGCTTTTTTTTTTCTGTTAAGATCACCATCAAAAGCTCTGTTTAGAATGAATTTTAGAAGGTTTGTGATGGTTACATTAGTATTGACCAGTGCCGTTAGGAAGAAGGTATGGAGAGAAAGTGAAAACTGGCAGTGAAAGAAAATTGAGGATCACACACACATAGCTTCCTTCAACAGAAGGACAAAGGTGGGTTGTTGGCTCTCGAGACTGAAAACATGTGAGAGTGGTACTACCCAAATTTTCACACATAAATCTGGCATAGCATATGCTGAAATTAAGAAGTTTGCTTTCCCTCACTATCCCTTAATGGCTACACTGGCATGGCAGGGAGTTATAAAGCATGTCCCAAAGCATAAATGAAAATAACACATTCAGTGATGGGAAGTTTGAAAATACGACCAGATATACTTGCTTCTATCTTGTAAAATGCTTGTGCATTGCACTCTGCTGCTTATGAAGTTACAGAAAAGTAAATCTTACCCCAAATTCTGTTCCATTCAGTACTTCAGAAGAGCTGTCACAGAGCCACACACAAAAATAATCTAGTTTCCCCTCTGCTTGACAAATTGTGCAAGTGACAAAAGTACGCTGCAAAGGGAAAGGTACCTGATATTGCTTTATGAATTGAACCCTGACTGATTATTTTAAGTGCACTTGTTTTAGTGCTCATGAGCTCCACATCCTACACTGATTACATTGAAATTTCACTGTTGATGTTAATAGTGATGGTTTTGTACTAAACTTATTCTGCTGCAAATAATGACTGAGATTATTAATAAATCACAGCTCTATTTATACAAAGAAGGCTAATTCTTTATAAAGCACACTACAATTAGTTTATTCATGCTCTGGCATCAGGATATATTGTTCTAAGTGCAGTCAGACCTTCATTCAAGGTTTTAACTGTTACAAACTACCTTTAAACTTCCAAGCTTGTAGTCCTGTATTTTTGCAGTACATGCCTTATTTTCCTGGACAATGTTGCTAAGTTGCTCCTCTCCTCTCCTCTCCTCTCCTCTCCTCTCCTCTCCTCTCCTCTCCTCTCCTCTCCTCTCCTCTCCTCTCCTCTCCTCTCCTCTCCTCTCCTCTCCTCTCCTCTCCTCTCCTCTCCTCTCCTCTCCTCTCCTCTCCTCTCCTCTCCTCTCCTCTCCTCTCCTCTCCTCTCCTCTCCTCTCCTCTCCTCTCCTCTCCTCTCCTCTCCTCTCCTCTCCTCTCCTCTCCTCTCCTCTCCTCTCCTCTCCTCTCCTCTCCTCTCCTCTCCTCTCCTCTCCTCTCCTCTCCTCTCCTCTCCTCTCCTCTCCTCTCCTCCTCTTTTCTTCTCTTTTCTTTGAAAAAGACAGGTATAAAAGAAGCCTGAAGAGAGCATTGTTGAGTTGCTCTATTCAAATCTCTTGAATTTGATATGATCATTGTTTTGTTAAAGACACTACCCAGAAGCTAATTCAGTTAATTTGAAGGTCTAACATGAGAAAATAGCTGCTGTTCTCACACACACACAGAAAAAAGAAAAAAGTATGAAAAATGTACATTTATATACTAGCTGTGGAAGTATCAAACACTTAGCACCTGCCACTTTCAAAAATAAAGAACAAAAAAATTGAGGAGTTTCTTTGGACTTTTTCTTCTCATTCGCTGTACAAGCATCTACACACCAAACACCAAGTCAGATTGACTCACGTTCAATACCTTCATAGCACTGTTCTTGATCACCAAAACTAACTAGGGTAACAAACTGTCACATCTTTGAAAAAAAAATGAATATAAAGCAAACGTGATCTAAATAAAATGAAAACAATTAAAGGCTTGACTAAGCCTACAGAGGCAGTGCAGAGGACAAAGCAGGATTAGTTGTCTTTCTGGTCTATCTTCCTGCTAGATTATTTAACTTTAAATTCCCATTTTGCTGAATTAAAAAAAGGAAAAACCCCAAATAAAAAAGGTCTGCATAAATATTACATGTAAAGAACTCATTTATTCATCCAAATATCATAAAAAATATTTTTAATGTACTTCTCATTGGAATTCTACAAAAAGGATGAAAGGTACAGCAATTCATAAATATGACCCTTTCAATTGATTTAATCAATAAATTATCAGCACTTTCAAAGTAGTGGAGTCATCTTAGATTGCTATGGTGTTTAAAAGCCCAATTAAAACAAAACAAAACACTGTGAAGAATAACACTTAGCAGCTTGCTACTGTATTGTCAAAACCAGTAGAATCTTCTAAAATCTCCCAATTTAAGGCATCATTAACTTATGTAATAACTTGCATGGTGAATTCCCAATGTTGTAGTTAAAGGTCAACAGGCATTTAGCATAAATGTTTAAAAAACATTCTGTAAGAAACACCACTTGCCATTACATGTTTACAGCTAGCTTGGGTGTTGCACTCCAAATAGAGATTCAAAGTACTTTTTATGTAACCCTAAACTTCTTTCAGAAATGATGCACACTTAAATCTTGAAATGAATGCTCTCAGATTTTATGAGTAAAATGATGACTTTATGTTAAAATTAGTTAAAGATGTCTCTTTTAACAAATATAAGCAGACTCTTCTTTCTTCAGAAGACCCGAATCATTAGGTTATACAGACTTTTCAAAGTGAAGGAATACTATGGATTTTTAAATCACTGGCCTTCTACTTTTGAGGGAAAAAAAATCTTTGTTTGTATATCAGGTAGGTGAAGTAAAAATGTGGGAGTGGGATTTGCAGGATGAAAAAAGGTTTCTCTGTATAAAATAGATACTGATTGTATGAAGTTTCATCTGATAGCAAAATAAATTTACTTTATTTATTATTTTAAATCTGTGTTAGTTTGGAGGTTATGTGGGTTTTCCTGTTCTGTTGTTTTGATACGGTTTTTATACTTCCATGTTTAAATACAACATTCTGTATTTAATTTCCTTCTCTCCCTTTCCTGTGTGCTCCTTACAGTATACACTCCCACTCCCTCTTTGTTCATTTTGGAGGCTAATGCTGAACCCTGGAAAGTGCATTTGTTTCTTCATTTCAAATACCAATAAGCATAATAATTACAACATTTGCTCATCCTATCTAGGACAAAGAAGGAACCATTGAATCAATGTCTCTAATCAAAATATTTTTACTGTTGAACCAAGACTAAGTAACTTTTAAAAAGCTTCATGAATCTGTAATTACCACTATTATTATCTGTTTATCACCAACAATCAGATAAAAAGTATTTAGATGGGTACTTTCATCCTTATATATATATATCATCATATATATATACTCATTTAGAAAAAATAGATTTATTGATGTCTAGAGCATGATACATTTCTGTGCTGATATATTACATCCATATACATTTAATAGTTATATTTTAACAGTGTTATACGTCTACAATAGATTTTACACTATACATAGCATAGCAAAAGAGGATGGAAGAAGGGGAATGTCATTTTACCTCAACATACCAACTCTTCTCCATCTCCAGTGTGTAACATTAAGCCACTTTCTCAATACTGCTAAAAGAACTTCTCAAATACTACCAATTGGAGTGACAAACTGGGACACTGGTGAACATCTTAGTGAGAAAATAAGTTGTAAATGAATGAGATAGGGAAAAATCTACTTTTCAAGACTGCACAAAAGGAATCAAATAATACAGTTTTTTAAAGAATCTGGTACTTAGTCAGGAAAGTCACATTTATTCTCAAAGATTGGTATACCTATGTTCTATGCATTATTGTGACCATAGTCCATGATAATGTTGTAATGTAATGAAGGATGGCTATGGATTAGGAAGACTTTGAGTGGATCTACATTATTGTTTCAGTTTGGCAGTGCCTTTCTGAAGATAATCTCCTGACCTTTATCAGTTATCACGCTTTGGTTTGCATTGAGGTGTGGTTCTGAGAAATACATGGTGGGCTTCTATTCAGATCAGTAACTCAAACGAAGTTTAGTGGTCATGAGCTGCTAATTCAGTTCACATAATGAGATTAGAGCTAATCCAAAATTGACTCATAAAAATAAGTGTGGATGTTGGGCCTCCAGTGACGAGTGCTTCCTTCTGAACACATTGCTATTTTTTTGCACTCCAGTACTGATTACTGATAACCAGATGGCAGAGACATCTTTAAAGACTTGCAAGCTATTGAAAAATCTTTTTTCCCCTTCATGAAAGTTGTGTACAAGCACAACTCCAGTCCAAATATAACATCCTCAGACTCTCACATGTTGTCTCCGGCTATGATAACTGTTACTCTGCTTCTATAGATTTGTAAATTCCTACCAAATAATCAATTTAATATTTTATTTAAAGATATCTGTAAATATTCACTTTTCTGTAGCGAAGAACAATTTAGAATAGACCTAATTCAGCAAAAGGCCCTGAACCTTGTCTCTCTTCTATCCCAGGCAGCATTTAGCCTTCAGAAGACAGAGGACAAACTTTTGAGAAGGAAGATGAACTAAGAATTACCCAGTTTCGTTAGGAAATTTTAGCTTCTTTACTGTAAGTTCTCCATACTCTAATATTAGCACTCTGCTAATGAAAAAGTTATAATTTTTTCTCTGGCACAAGGCGTGCCAGACCCTCTGAGATGTATGAAATTTCGCATACAAAATAAAGCCCAGCACACATTTTTAATGTTGATAACCACAGAATGAGAGTGTTCCAAAAACAACCACACGCACTTACGTTGCACTCATTTACAGTAATTCTGTTTAATAGCCTTGTACAGACCAGATTTGATTTTAAACATTATCCGCGTGGCATTGATTGAATTGTTTTTTTGGTTATTTTTATTTTTATTTTTTAGGAAAGTACTTAAGCAGGCTCTCATGGACAGCTTACATTAACAAGACTTAATTGTATCACTATCACCACTGCTGAAAGGCACCACAACAGCCTCACTGTGTCCATATCCACTGGTTGGTCTCCAGAAATGTCCAGCAAGTACAGGCTAATGTCAGTGGGTATCATTTTTTTCTGCATCGGGGAATTCAATGACACACATTTGTTTCATATCCATTTCTATATCAGAAGCCATTTTGTCAGACTGCCCCTCTGCTGCCATCTGCCACACAGGGGTGAGAAAGTTTAACTTCTCTTGCCATATCATCAATATCCACCTCTGATGTCACGGGCCAATGTGATAAAATAGGACGCATTACTTTCAGAGTCACTCTTGCATGTGCTTTATGTATGTTAAACAGTGCTGTCCCAAAGAAGGCTCCATATCACAAAAACTGCATTTTAACCCTTTATTCTGTCCATGAATTCCAAATCTCAGTATGTTCAGTGCATGCAATTTCCTTGCACTTTTCTTCACATTTTTGAAGCTTTTAAAGCTTTTAATTTAATATTAATCTAACTAACGTATTAATAAATGACTAAAATTTATTAGTTCTGAATATTGAGATACCTTGTGATTGATTCTCCTATCCCTTTTGTTTTTCCAAATCTGTTTTTTCAGGACTTCAACAAAAAACTGAATTAGAAAGTTATAAATGAAAGTATAAAGCAAAATGCATAGCATTAAATTAATGAGAATTAAACAACATGGCATTCTGAATGGAAACAATAGCCTGAATGAAAACAAAAGCCACAAGGCTCAGATTAAGTAAAATTAATTTATTTCACTTTGGAAATCCATACCTTGTAAGGAACACATCTTGTTTAGAGTCATAGTTGAGACTATGAGAGCCTGAAAAAAAATGCTTAACAAGATATTTAAATCCTGTAAGAGTTGAGCCTGAGATCTTTATGACAACTGTGTTCATTCCAGGAATGATACTATTCCCCTCATGTTACTTCAGACGAGATGTATATAAATGATTAAAACAGAAAAATTCTTGCAAGAAAACAAGCATCAACAAACAAAACAAACAAACCCCACAAAACATAAGGAAAAAACACTACAATATATTCTACACTTAAAGTATGTTTTGTCAATTGCCATCCGTATGCTTCAGTAGCGACCTTGGTTTTCAGGATTATTCAGGTACCATTGGGTTTCTGTATACACAGACTTTGTCTTCCTAAACTGAAAGGCAGCTTTGTAATTTTTAGTATGTCTGTGCTTTTTCACCCCAGAGTTAGGCAAGCTATTAATTTCTTGAGTAAAAGGGATATTACAGCGACTTGGCAGAGAGATGTCTCAGCAGCAGGCAAAAAACGAATACTTGCCTAAAAAAGTGTCAAAATGTGGATGTGCCTCCAATAATTTAAAAAATAGAAGGTGATAAGTTGAAAATGTCAGGTAATTGGCAGACAGATAGAAAGTTAAACTGTGTCCTCAGTGAAGAAAATTAACCAGCAGCTGCCAGCAGAGGCCCCAAGGTCATCTGAATGTCAGAACCAAGTAAGGGCCAATCATTCAGGAGGGGTTCACTGCTGATATTTGCCCTCCCTGGTCATTTCCAGATCTCCCAGGAACTGCCCTGAACTACTGCCAACATGTGTTCATTTCTAAAAATTACACAGATTGTGATTTATTACCCATCACACTGCAAAAATCCATTGTGAATTAAATCAGCCCTTTGTTTAAATTGCTACTCTGCAATACGTATCATATCATCATAAATGACATTGAAGTTATAATCTACAGTAGTCTGCCTCAGCCACTGATAAGGCTCCACCAAGGGACGATCAATACTTACTATTCATTTTTGAAATTATCTTCACATTGATCCCTGAACAAGCGCCAGCAACACAGAGGCACAGTGGCTTTAATACAATAATTATATAAAGGTTTACAGGCTCATCCTCCCAGCCAATAAAAGCTGTCAGCTGGCAGGGACAGTTACAATCCCATAATCCATCAAAATGCTGTTCTCTGACCTATGGGCTTCTGGGCTTTCAGCAGACCTCGATAAACATGCTTATAGAGGAGAGAATGGGAACAAACACAAGCAAAGAAAAGCGTCAGATTCATATTACTGATCACAAAAAAAAAAAAAAAAAAAAAATCTCTTATAGCACACTGCCCTTTTTATCACAGCAACAAAGAGATGCATGTTTATTGCAATTCATCAAAGAGTAAGTGACTAGAAGTGTGCATGTATTCCTGCACAAATTCAGTCAGTTCTTTTCAGCAGGTGACTTTGAATCAAATTATAAGCTGTAATGAAGTAAACCCATGGAACTAATATCAGATATAGATAATTTACAGAGAGGAAAAGCTAAGCATTCTATACACAGAAAAAAGAGACTACCAGAACTCTGAAAGCAAAATACTGAAAGCTACTTCAGGGGCAAGTTAAAATCTGGATTAGATGGACTGTGAGTGACTGTGTAGCATTCAGCCAAGATGTCAAATTATTTTTTTTATGTGTGATTTTGTACTTTCACAGGTAGGGGGTTGAAGAAATTGGTTTAGTTATTAACTGAGTTATACAACCATAAATTTTGTATATCAATTCAAGCTGCATAAGAGAGAAGGGAGTAATTATTTTGTAAGCAGAGCTTTGGGTGAGTCTGTCCACGGTTACTCAGGCTATGTCATTTCTGATTATTCCAGAATAAAAATGAGGCAAGAGAGATTTGAGGCAGAAGTTTAAAGAAGAAGAAGGGAGATAAGAAAATTTGGACTATGGAACATTTCATGTATTATGGTCTGCTCCATCACTTATATCCCTCCTTCACTGACTACACTGTCATCTTGTGTTGTATTACCATGGATGTGTGAAGCACACAACCTACTGGCATTAGCAGGCACAATTTGTGTACAAAGTTCATCCTTTAAATGCCTTATTTCATTTACAAGATTACTGGTTAGCAGCTCTCTATTTGTTTTCTTCCCAACTGAAACCATGTACGAAAAAAAATAAAGCATTCCCATGATATAATTCTAACAATTGGCAAGGGGAAAGAAAATTTGAACTGTCAAGTTTTGCAACATTACAGGAAGTTCCTTTAGGAATGGGTTTCAAATTTTAGAGTATTTTTTTTTTGTTGTTGCTTCTGTGGTTTAGAAAGCTTTCTTGTTTGTTTCAGATTAATACAGAAGACGTCTTTCTATGTTATGATTTGACATAACTCCAGTGTTTAAATGCAACAAGTGACATTGGCCAGCTTATAACATTGCCTGTGACTTGACTTTCAAAGCTATAGAGCACAAATTAAATTATTTTAATTTCAATTAAACACATGCTTAAGGCTGTTGCCAGATGAAGTTAAGTGCAGACTAAGAAATAATATTGTCACATTTTAATTATTTTAATTCAAACTTTAAGCATTTGACAAAGCAAAATTATTTCTTAGAAAACTTATTTCTTTGGTTCTCTTTCTTTTGTGATCATTGATAAAAGGGCCAATGTTTTTCCTGCCTACAGACATTATTGTTCCTTTGTGTGAAATACAATTTAAGTCATAGGGGATACTCATTAGAAGTACCACTTCCTTCTAATTATATCAAAGACTAGTATATTAAGATGTTTAAGCACAAAAGGGCTTCCTCCACAGATAGCAGCAAAAGATGGAACAGCTCCCACCACTAACGTGAAAGTTACCAAATAATGTTGTGCAACCAAAACATATATCTTCACATTTAGGAAGGTGTGCAGTAGACCTTGTGTGGACCCGTGTTCTGCCATGATTCTCTAACAGCTATCACATATGCAATCTTTCACGTTCTATTCTTAAGTACCTAATCTTCTCTCTGTTCTTTTATAGATGCAAAGGCAAATAGGGTTTTCTTATATGATTCTGAAAGAGGCATCATCTTGTTCTTCTAAACAGAAAGCATCTTGAATCTTAAGAAAAAAGTGCTTTCACAGTGAACTCTAAAACAGTAATTATACCCAGTATCCATGGTCTTAGCAGTCAACTCACACTTGGCCTTAAAGTTAATATGGGTTAAATTTTGCCCAGGATTTCCTATGGTTGTCCAATTACACCCAAAAAGAAACATTTGTGATCTCAGATTAGTCATATACCTTTGATGGCACCTGGATCGCTCCTTTCCTTTCAATGCGTTTGCACAGGTAAGACTGATTAGCACTCTAATTGAGAATTAATAAACACTTCAGTTAATGACAGTTATAGAATTCCCATTGCCCCTTATCGATTTCAGTCTTTGAGGGCTGGCGGTAGAGCATAAAAGAAAAAGAACAATAAAAAGCATCCTTTTCCCTAGTTCCACACATTCTGAAAAACAACATACATCTGAAGAAAATACAGAAAAGTACTAGTGCACTAACATTACTTACTTCTAAGTCGTGTATAACTTTGGTCCCAGGTTTGGGCTTCCTTTCCTCTCAATGACCACATTCCATTTCTTTAGCAACTCAGTACATACACAGGAGTTAAAGACCTATAATAAGTCAATGCTCGATCTCCCTGCCAATGCAGGATTGTTCCCCACAGTGCATGTAGGCAATAACACGCCTGAGGAAGGACAAATTATAAAATCAACCCACCATAATTTGGGATTTGTCATCTAGTTATGTGAAAAGACTGGAATAATTTGCCAACATAAAGCTGGTCTCATACAGTGTACTGTCGACAGCTAGTATTATAATGATAATGAAGCTATCTCTGTAGAACTGACAGATGCATAAAGTGGTTTTTGAATCTGATATTAGCAAGAGACACTCAAAACAAAACTGAAATATTCTTATACTTCTAAAGGATTAATACAAATAGGTCTTTAAGAATACAAATGCTTAAGGCCTCAATTTCAATAGCAGTGTTTTAAAATGAGATGGTAAAACTGCTTTTTGTTAAAGCTTCTTCAGACATAAAGCATTTGCATGAAATTTTAGAATCCAAAAGGAACGGGTTTGGACATCTCGTGGTTATAGCATGATGGCACCATACTGATATTTTGAACTATTACTTCTGAACATGTTGTAAAAAGAAATAAAACAAGAATAAAAGAAACACGAAGGGTCAGCTAAATAAGTAAGCCAAGCTGGATATCCTGGAATAGAAATGACTTTTATTTACTCCATTCAGGGTACTTAGAATATTTATTATAAGACAAATTGAAGATTAATCTGTAGATTAATAGACGCTTCTAGTGCCACTGACCTATGTGAACAAAAATGATAACACTAAAAATAATTTAGAGTCCTGATTGCCATACACAATAAGTAATACCAGCTTCTGATTATGTGTCAGGAGTTGGTACCCTGCATGGATACCCTAAACAAAATGTAGAGTACCATTTTGAAAATACATAATTTGCAAACCTACTGGATACATTCACTGATGAACAAATAAATGCATAAAAATTATTTTCAATTTAAGATCAGATGTGATCACCATTCACATTCCTGTAGAGAACTGTGTCTCTTCTGATCCCATGATATCATTATCTAAAACCAGTAATTCAAAATTAAGTTTACATTTAGTGTAATGAAGACAGGACAGAAAACTCTTTCATCACTAACAAAACCATCATGACAGATGGATGTGGGAGCTCAAAGCCCTAACATAAATATAAACTTTATATATATATATATATATATTTACAATATAAACTAATACATGAGGAAGAGAGAAATGTAAAGACCTGCACAGGAGAAAGAATTATTCTGTAGGAGATAGCAAAATGATCAAGAAGAATACATGAGCTCCTCCCTAATGTAGATAAACAGATGTGTCTTTTGTAAAGGAATACACTGCCATTTGTGAAAACAAAGACATTTTTTGCTTGTTTGCAACCAGAGTTTAAGGAAAAGTAATTTATTTAATAGGTTAGAGTTAGTAGCAGTTTTAATTTGCCATTAGAAGGACAGGAAAAAGTTGCATAATTAGAAGCAAGTGATTCAGAAATAGGTAAGAGACAGACAAGGTTAGAAATATGATTTTGAAAAGCTGACAAACACTGATTTTGAGTTTTGTTTTTAACTCACAATGAAGAAAGAACACTGCGTGAGAAAAAAGATGTGATGAACTGTTGGAAGATAAGAGCAGATCACTAAGAAATTAAAATACAGCAGTTATTTAGAGAAAGGAAAAATATGTTTAATCTTCAGACCTGTTTTTAGGAGGAAGAGAGGAAAAGATGAAAGAAAAAGAAACAAAGGCAAGAGTGTGGCAATCTGAGTGTTAAATTCAAAGAGAATATCAGCTGTGAGATAGGAGGACAAAATAAAGGGATTTGAGGAGAAAAAAAATCATCTTTGCAAGCGCCGTGTTAATTTTAGAGTAATCCAGTGTCAAGGAGTGGAAAATAGGTTACAGAAATGAGTGCTGAAGTTATGTGGGATCCCACTGTTTCTTCTGAAGAATCGCAGCTGGGCTCTGAGGGACTATCCAAAGATACTTGATCCAACTGGAAATATTCTGTCCCAGGAAAAAAAATTAGGTGGACTCCTGATTTTTAAGTGTCAAATGTAAAACTACATAGGATCCAGCCTATGCAGGTCTTAGAAGCAAAAACAAGAGGAGGAATACTCCAAAGTAAGAGAGGGAAATGATGAAGAGGTGAGAGCTGACAAAGACTTTTGAGAGTAAGTAGGAAGAACAGAGGAAAATAAAATAGGCATGCACTTTATGCTATCGATCATTCCCAGATGAATTATTTGTTCCATAACTCCATGTTAAGAACAAGAAGACACTAGAATCTAAGGATCAAAGCAGTAGTCCTTGAGATGGTAGACATTTTCTAGTACTTGAAATTGTAGTGTACTCTCAGGACAATGGCAGGTGAGCATGAAAATCATTTGAGGTCTTGATTAAGGATGTTTAACTGTGAAATATTCTGTTGACTATTCAGTTACTAAATCCCATATTCTGTGCATAAAATCATAGAGACGTGGAATCACAGAAGAGACCAGGTTGGAAGGAACCTCCAAGGATCATTAGGTCCAACTTTTGTGTGAAAAGTGATGCTAGATAAGCTTATCTAGTACTCTGCTCAACTACATCTTGAAAATAATCAGAAATGGGGATTCCATTATGCCCATGAGGATGCTGTTCCAAACTGATAGTTCTCACTGTAAAACATTTCTATAACAGGACAAAACCTCTCCCAGTGCAGCTTGTACTCACTGCCCCTTGTCTTCTCCATGTACCTCCTTATGAAAAGAGAGCCTCCATCTTCTTTGTAGCAGCTCTTTAAACAATAGAATATTGTGATGCCATCTGCCTTGAACCTACTCCAGGATGAAAAGACCTAACTCCCTTAGCTCTTTCCAGCTAGGAGAAGTTGTCCAGCCCATAGGTCATCTTCATGACTCATTTGAACCGTCTCAGGTCTGTCCATGCCTTTTTTGAATTGTGGAAACCAGAATTTGGCACAGTACTCCAGGCGTGTCCTGACAGTAGCTGAGTAGAATGGGATGATTACACTTCTAAATCTGCTAGTAATCCTACCATAGATGCATCCCAGGAGGTGATTTGCTTTTGTTGCTACAGAAATGCATTGCTGACTCATTTTGTGGACCCCTCAGGTCCCTTTCAGCATATACAATAAGAGGCAAAAACATACACAGAGGAATTTACTTAGGAAATAACTTTTGGTAGATATTATAAAAAAATATCATTTTAATCACCAACTCCCACCTACTTTATGCATTTTTAAATTGTTAAGGGTATTAATAACCTAGAACATAGAAGGTATACATGTATGTACACAGACAAATACATACACACTAACACATACACATTCACACACATAAGCAGCATAAAATGTAGGAAAATCTAAACACACTGAAGACTGACCATTTCTTTGTGCAATTAGCAAAATACTGCCTCCCCCATCACTCCATTAACAGTGAGAGTTTCCATCATCCAAAATGTGATTTTCCCAGGAAACGTTTCTGAGGTTTCCCAGGAAATGTCACTCATAATCTGTATGAATACTCCTCAAAAGACAATAATTTTTCACTCATTCTTGCTCTTGATTTAAAATTTCAGGGCACATTCTGAAAAATACAACCTTAATCTACCATAGAATCCAAGAATGGCTAGGGTTGGAAGGGACCCTACAGACTATCTAGTTTCAACACTCTGCTATGTAGCAGGGACACCTTCTACTAGGGGAGACTACCCAAAGCCCCATCCAACCTGACCTTGAATGCCTTCAGGGATGGGCTAATCTCGATTTCTCTGGACAACTTGTTCCAGTCCCTCACTACCCCAGAAGAATTTCTTCTTCACATCTAATCTAAATCTATCCTCTGTTAGCTTTAAACTATACGAGTCTTGTGAATTAATATGAGTTAATTACGTATATTGTAATCTGCTACTTCTTGACAAAAGTTTATAATATTCACATCTGATTTTCACCGTTTCCCAAAGATTTTAGGCATCACATGCTTTTTTATAATAAAAACACTGACCAAAAGCCACAGAAAAGTTTTGCCTCCAAGAACTCTGTAACAATTTCTTCTTTCTGAAGAACTTACTGATGAGAAGATGCATATTGAGAAAATGTGGTGCAAATGAAGCTCCACATCCTAAGAAACTTCAGATGGTACATCCTTCTTAGAAAATTTTCACACACATTTCTATTTATTCTGCTGGTACCTTAAATATTTCAAATACTTTAATGGTCAGTAGAAACGTAGTGATTTATGGGTTAACCCTGAAAAATTTTGAAAGCCATCAATGTTCTTTTTGTGTCAATGCTATTTGTGTCAAGTGATACAACTAGACTTGATAGAAAAACACTGTCATTGCATATTATGTTTGTTAACTGGCACTATTGCTAATTCATATACTGCAGCAACATGCAGGTCTAAATACTGTACAAAAATTAAAGTTGCACTGAACATAATCTAGGCAACAGATTTAATGTACTATGATGAGAAATAAATTTGTCAGTGCGATCTTCCTTCTCTAGCAGCTATCAACAACATCTGATCTAGTTATCTAAAAGTTACTTTAAATCTTCAAACACACATTAAACTTCTTACAGATGTCTTCCATAATGCATTAACTACACAAATTCCTGAATTTTATTGACAACAATACTAATTGGAAGTTCAGTGAAGGTGATCCATTCTGTAGCAGAAAGTTCTGTGGATCTAATCATGTTTTCCCCATTTAGTATGTTCAAATCTGTCACTATTCTATTCCATTCAATATCTGTATTTTCAGGTAAGGAGTATGAAGCCATGTGTGAATATCTCAGGGAAAGCCTGGGAAAAAAACGCAGCTCAGCAATGAGGGAAAAAGGGTGAGAAACAGCCCTGCCAGCATCTGCAGGAGGATGAGCACAGAAGGTGCTCAAGAGCCAAGTGGAGATCAGCCTGAAGCTCTTGGGAAGGACCCAAGGTGGAGCAGTTCATGAAGGACTGCAGCCAGCACTGGTGAAAGATAAAAGTGGGAAGAGGAAGGAGAAGCAAAAGGGAACTGATCACATCCCACAGTCCGTAGGAGGGACATAGAGGAGTTAAGAATGAAGGAGTTAATTTAAACCTGGGCTTACAAAAGAAGAAGAGATAATATATGATGCAACATACATAACTCTTTCCTCAGCAAAAGATACTCCACTGTGTCTCAGTACAGAAAAATATTTTTTTTTCAGCATTAATGAAGACTTTCTAGCATGAAACTTAACAGTACCTTTCACTAGAATTTGATGCAGGAAATAGCAAGCAGGTATAAATTATTGCCAACATAGCCAGATTCCCCTCATCTTCTCTTGTGTAAAGAAGTTGTATGCCATTTCAATAAAATTCACCTCTACAAACATGCAAGATACATCATCCACTGTGCATTGAAACTTTCAAAAATAGGATAAGATAACACTGCCAATGTTTGGCTGTATCAGTTTTTTGCAACTTTGCTACATGTAGATTTCTGGGCTTTCAACTACTCAGTAAAAAATGTGTTACTAGAGAGCTTTTCTTTTTTTCTTTTATGAGGCCTAAAGGTGTGATACATTTGCAACAATCAATCTAATGAGATTCCAAGAATAAAAAAAGTTTTCCAAAAAGGTTGGAGAGATACAACTGTGGGTTACTTAAATTGAATCCATACATCTACCTCTAAAGTGCCTCTACCACATTATAAACAAGTTTACTGATGAAAGACTGTGAAAAGCAACCTAAAAAGTAGCAGTCACGTGAAGGCCAGATCCAAAACAACTCCCAGAAGCAATGTACATAATTTTGCCTCGGGCAACGTTTGTACAAGTTTAATACAAATCCTATTTTCTGGATTTGAACTGAATTCAAAGAATATACCTCTGAAGTCAAACAAGTTGAACTGAATGTTATTATTTTTTTTTTCAGACATTTAATCCTCAGCTATATTTAAGATGTTTTGTCTATAAATATCAATCACAATCACTTTTTATTGTTAGGAAACTGCCATTATTACATTGATCACATTTCCCATGAACATTTCTGGCAGTTGATTCAACATACAACTCTGTGTTACACATTTGAGAAACAAAAACACTGTTCCTTGTTTTTTTGTTTTTTTTTGGTTTTTTTTTTTTTTGTATTTTGTTTTTTTAAAATACGGTGAGATACCTATAATTAACAAAAAGCATATATTAAATCTACATGATTTGTTAAAAAGGCAGACTGCTACAAAAATATGTAACCTGATGTTGCCTAAACCCAATGAAAACACTGAAGCAGATAAAAAACTGAAATCCTAAGCTAATACTTTAAAAATAACAGAATGACATCCAAGTAATTCAATGTTGCTAAAGAAAATATTTTTTTCCATATAAATTATTTCTATGAATAGAGTGCGAATCAGGAGAATACTTACTTGTAATTATTAATTGCTTAAGTAATTAGAAAGTTGCTAGAAATGGAACTATGTAAATTTGAAGCATATCGCATAATTTAAGACCTTTCATTTTCCTACTGGGAACTGAACTGAAATTCATTCTCTTCAGCATCTAAAGGGCAGGGTTTTTTTTGAAGATTAATTTTAATAAAAATAGGATTCATAAAAAGGTAATGAACAGAAAAACTCTGTAACACTCATGCCTTGTGACCAACTCAATACAAAGGGAGGATAACAGTCTCAAAGGCGTATGCTGGTTTTCATGCAGTCAATATTAGAAGGAAGTTGCACCATCTACCGTAACAGGCTTTACAAGATTTGAAATATCCTGCAAATATTTGACAAAACAACCAGATCTGTGAAAAGGATATGTATCTGTGAAGTTGCAGTGAACTGACAGTGTAAAATCTCTGCAGCAAGCTCTTGCTGGATCACAAATGTGAGTGATCATTTTCCTTTTTTCTCTATCTTTTTCGCAGCCACTTCCAGGGTATCCATACATTCATTTCCCAACAATTTTTATCCTGCTTTAAGTTGACCTTTCTTCAGTCTCCACAACAAAAGCAATGCATCACTTGCAGAGTGCTATCAAGAAAGTTGATTACAGAAAATCTGAAATAAAACTATTTCCACTCTTTCAGATTCATGATTTATAAAGTCATAAGGCCAAAAAAATCGTTCTTTAGAGCTAATACCTTAAAACATATATTTTTAAGATTTTTCCCCAAAAAACAGAAATTAATTGTTTGTGATGGGAGCAATCAGAAAACAAGACTGACACGTAGAAATGAAATAAAACTGTGAATAGTACACTATGTATATGTATATACTGCACTATATAAACTATAGTGCAACTATAGAATACAGTTTCATGCAGAGGAGCTTTGATTTTTGGCAAGATTCGACAGTGTTCAGCATTAGTGTCATGTCAACCATGTTTCACACTCATGGAAATATCACTGCAATCCTGATGTGCACAGTTAGACAATTTCAAAGATCCTATCAAAAAAAACAAAGGCTGCTTATTCTACCAAGGGATGATAAGAGGCTGTAAAATTATTATAGATAAATGGAAAGTGACTAAAAAGTCAGGGTTATTTTTTTCCTTAAGTAAAATTATGTTCTCTATTCTCCATGAAGGTGATTTTATACTACGTAGGAAATATTTCTAATGCAATATAACTGCTGCGCAGATATTAGGACTTTTTTGTTTCTCCAATCAGGATGTGAAGTTGTATGGAAAGAAATGATTTGGATGGGACTTTAGCAGTCATTGTAACACACATGAAGACAAATACATCAGTTTCAAGTGTCTGGATTGCAGATTTCAAACAATAGAGGGCTTTTTTCCTAGAACCTGTGTCACTGAATACACATGGACATTTGCTGTAGAAGAACATCAGTGTCTGTTTCAAGAACATTATGACATTAGATAACATCTCATATAAATGTTAAATGATGGTCACATAAGCACATATATGAAATACTAAAGATACTTGGGAAACTTGCTCTTGTATTTTTATTTAATTGCTTTCGACTTATAACAATAGAAAAGTATTGGGCTGTGGAAGAACAGCACTTGCCTGAACAACAGACGATGTATCTATTATCTCACTTCCATGAAGGTCATCGACCTATGACAGTTGGAGTAGCAGAAACATTAGAAATCATGTGCAATTTAATCTTTACACAAATAAAGGAAAAGTATCACAATGCCTGAATAATGAAGAGTCTTTCAGAGAAAAAGAAGTCTGTCCCTGAGGATATTCTTCATTTTCTTTCCTGAACTGTTCCAATGCGTTCACACTATGAGATTCACTCACTGTGCTGACACACGTATTAATAGTATTTTGGCTGGAAGAGTGTAGATGTTCTAAAGTGATTGCAAAGTGCAGCTGTGACTCAGTTCTCCTTTCATTCATTCATTACTTCTCGATGTCAATTCTGGGAGACTATTGTTCACCAAGAAACTGTCATCTGGATTGAAATTAACTGTTTTTTCTCCTATTTCAGGCAAGACTGTTTTTACGTTCCTTGCTTTCCAGAACGTTACCCTACCTTTTACAAGGTCAGTGATGGAAATATTGTATTCATTCAATTTGAAGACTGAATTAATACAAGGTTCAATGTTCACTGAAACATGAACAGTGGAAAAGTGTTTATAAACTTACAAAAGAGCATAAACTATAAAAACCTCTTCCTGCTATAAGACTTTATTCCCCTTATTCCTGTAATTTAGAAATCAAAAATAATTCACTTCTTATCACAGTTTCTTGTAAGAAAATTATGGATAACAATGAAAGTTCATTTTATATTTACTAAAAGTGGAATGTCTATTTTCTAGAAAGGGATAGTGAAAAGAATAATAAGGAGTCTGAAGATATCTCATGTTCCATCTGGTTGTAATTAAATGAAGATAATGGTTATAAAAAATATTTTTGAAAAAAAAAATGCTGCTCTATTTAAGCTGTGAACAATCTAAATTCTCTGTTACTCCATCTTGAACAGTTTTATTAGGTGAATGTTTTTTTATTATTATTATTAAGTACCAGTTTGGGAATACTGTAGGAGATACTAACTTCTCAGAATTAGTATTCTATTTTTAAATGGGGTTTTCTGCCTCTATATGTAACTTGACTTACACTCAGACCATCATCTGGAAAAAAAAAGAAAAGCCTAATTATCTTAATGTTTCAGAAGATTTCTTTAGTCTCATTGTCAAATGAATTAAATCAATACTGAGATCTACTTAAATGTACTACTGCTGTTCTTTAAAAGGAGAAAAAAAATCAAAATTTTGTTTGTACTTAAAATGGTGACAGTAACTCAAAATCTGGGGATTGATAAAGCTAATGAAGTCAAAGTTATCAAAGTTTTACACTTAAATTCAACAGAAATGCAAAACATTTCAACATATCCAAAGCAAATGGTACAACAATTTCTGACTGATAACTGAGTTCGTGTTTTCCAATGGAACATTATTATTATTTCCAAAAATGCCAGTCTAATATTTTAAAATGTATTTAGGATTTTTTTTTCTTTAAAAGTATTAGTTAAAAAATGCATCTTCTTCCATGGTTACTGGTAAATCCACATTTGGAAAAAAAAAAAAAAAGAAAAAAGAAGAGGATTATTTCCCATTAACGTGAGTTTTCCAATTGTACTTCTACAGTATGATGGTGTGGAGAAGAATTGCCATTCTGTTCACTGAGTTAAAGTACAGCTTTTCCACTCACAGGAGCAGTTGGAAAATTTATTCTTTTATTCTTATTATCATGGAATTAACTTTCAGTACAAAGAGGGAAAAGAGGTATTCATTAATACATGAGTAGTGCTTATATACGTTCTTGGTTTTTATAAATAAAGTTTTCCTTGAAGGTGCCTTCCCATGAAAGTCACTTACTGATATAGACACATCCCTTAGTGCAGTTGTCTGTCTCTATCAGCATATTTGGCCAGAGAACTATTGTATCTCATTTACGTTAGGCCTGTTGTAGCAATTCAACTGCATTTCAAAAAAAAGAAATTTGTTTTCTCTTCCATGATACAAAAGTTAAAATGCTTCATTTCTTTACAAATAGAATATAATGGAGTAAGCTACTGTCACCACTGTATGAGATGAGGGAAAGCTGAAACACAGAGCTCACAGAATCTAAAGACTAATATTGAGCTATATATATATATTCAGATATAGCTCAGAGACTCCATGGATCATCACAGATATGCTTGCTTTCTGCACTTGCCTTACCAACTGGCAGCCACATCACAAAAAATTTGCACTATTTGCACTATGACTGAGGACACAGAGACAATGCTTCAAAACTTCTCACCTTCCAAACTTCAATTACATCTCTAGTCAAAGAATTTATGTAGGGAGGGTAAATATTTGTATTAACTATGTAAAGAGTAAATTTAGTTTTCACAGCTTGCTTTTAAAGTATGAAAACTGTGGTGGTTTTTTTTTCAACTTCCAATGGTGTGTTTGGATATCTAAATATCCTAGCTTCTTTAGTTTTCTCTGGGCAAATAAAGTGTATGGATCATTTTTCCCAGCAACTCTTCTGCAAAGAACATAGCTCAGCCGTGTAAACTAAAGTAGGATATTAGACTAGAATCAAATTAAATAAGCATAGGACCAAACTTGAAGATCTAAGGCCAGAGAAATTTATTTGGGAACACAAAATGTGTCATCTATATTATTCCTTCGATATTCTAAAGCTAGCACAATGAATAAATAGCTTTCATAACGTATTCCTAGAGAAAGGATTTTTGTATTTGTTTACCATAAGGAAAAATGTGACACAGAGAAGGGCAGAATGCCAGGAATACTATCACTTAGGCAGTGATACAGTAGACAGCAATATGCTTGCTAATCTTAAGGGAGATATCAAGAACAGACCAATCAAAGGTCTTTTCTAAATCTGCAATTATGCATGTTGCCTCACTGCATTTGCCACATGACCTTGTTTCTCCCTCATACATCTCAGCACTCGAATCAATGATGACAGACATCAAGGTCCTGTGGACTCTCCCAGGATCATGCATTTCATATAATACTTTTTATTACCTGATTATAGCATAATCCTATGCAAAAAAAGCATTTTAGGATACTCCCCTTTCTATTTTGCCATTTTCCTATTTTGGTCACATGCGGTGTGTGTGTGGTATATCTTCTCCTTTACCAGCCAACTGCAAATTTTAGTCAGAATGAGGACATCATAGATTTTCACATAAATATGAGAAAATAGGAGGCATTACTTTTAGAGCAGTCTATGTACTTGTAAAGCACAAATTTTGACATGTACTCTAATGGGGATATTCTTAATTTCATTTTGATGAAATTAAAAAGACATTGAAGCCCTGGAGTGTGTCTAGAGAAGGGCAACGAAACTGGTGAGAGGTCTGGAGCACAAGTCTTATGAGGAGCAGCTGAGGGAGCTGGGATTGTTCAGTCTGGAGAAGAGGAGACTCAGGGGAGACCTCATTGCACTCTGCAACTTCCTGAAGGGAGGCTGTGATGAGTTTGGCCTCCTCTCCCAGGCAACAAACAGAACCTGAGGAAATGGCTGCAAGCTGTACTAGAGGAGGTTTAGATTAGACATAAGGAAGAATTTTTTCTCTCCGAGAGTGGTCAGGCACTGGAATGGCTGCCCAGGGAGGTGGTGGAGTTCTGGTCCCTGGCAGTGTTCAAGAGGAGTCTGGATGAGGAGCTACGAGATATGGTTTAGAGTCTTGTCGTAGCAATGGTAATGGAAGGACAGTTGGACTAGATGATCTTGTAGGTCCTTTCCAACCTTGTGATTCTATGATTCTATGAAAAAAAAATTTCCTAAGACTCAATTTATTTTTGATAGTTCACTTGTAGGAGGTGTGACAGATTTCTTAAAAAGCTGAAGCGTCTGCAAGGAAGGAACAATACTTTGCTGTTGCTTTGCACTGTTCCACCAAATTGCCTAAAATATATAGAAACCATAGTTTAAATTTAACTTGGCAAAGTCTGCTTTCATGTTTGTTCAGCTATTTCAGGCAGAAATAAGGTATACCAATGTGCATACTAATGCAGATGACTACACATAAATAAAAAAAGATACAAGTGGAAAAGCTGAAACTGAAGCCAATAATTTTTTGTTAGTTTTGATTTTTTGAATTGTAAATCATCTTTTTGTCCCTCTTATTTTCTCAGTGCCTAGATTTACACACCTGAGGCAAAGGGCAACATAACTGGATCACACCGAAATTAATGCCTCCTACTTATTTCCAAGAAAACTACAACCAATAACACTACTTACTACAACAATAACACTATTTGATAAAGCAAATTCTCAGCTACAAAAAAAAAACAAAACTTTTTTTCAGCAGAATCACTACCATTAGCTATGCATTTTTGACCACAATTAACAAGAGCCTGAATGCCGTGCTCCTAAAGGTCCGCACCTGCAGAGGTGATCCACTGTCACTACCATACTTAGTTTTAGTATATTTTATACTTATTTTTAGTATTTATTTTCATAGCAGCCCTCATGATATCTTAATTTCCACCATGTCAATTAGGCTTGAAAGAAACAAAAAAAATTAACTCCGAAATTTTATTACAATGTTATAAAATATCTTTTCCATTTTTATGAAAATCAAACACGCAACATCTCATATTTTACACAGTTTTCAGAAAGAACATAAAAAGAAATGATACAGTTAAGAGTTTGAAACACAGCATCTGTATGTGATTCATGTGCAGAAATCGAGGATTACAAACTTTCTACCTACATAACAAGGAAGGAATGTTATACAGTTGATAGGATATTGAATCGGGAAACCTGAATAGAAATTAAAGCAATGCTCTCAATAACAAAACTTCAGTAGATTTAAGAGACTACAAAAGCTTGTCTTAGAATATGATGCTGGTTTCCCAGTGCTCCAAGCTTATATTTTCCCATCTCAAAGGATTTAGATTGGCCTGGTAGTGAGAAACCTCATTTCACTTCCTTGGACTTCATAATCAGAGAAGTGGCTCTGATGTAAAACCGGGTATTTCTGAGTATAGAGACAACCAATGCAATGGACAACAAACCACATGAGAAAACCAACTGAAAATTTATACAATACTTTGCTCAAAATGGGAAATTTTACTTCCTGATCCTGCAGATTGTGTCTAACAATGTATATGAATATTCCCATTTAAGTCAATTGGATTATTTACATGCATTAAATTAAGCACATATATAACTGTTTTTCAGATAAAGGTCTTAATTACTTCTAAGGTATTGAACTATTTTTCTTCAGACTTGACTCAATGAGAGCAATAGATCAAGTCTAGCTAGAAGTTAGGAGCATTATCTGGGTTTAGTTATCCACCAAAAATGTTTCTGACGAGAACATAAAAAGAAAATACTTTCATACTCCTTCAAGATCAGCAGAATTATTTTTAAACCATAATTTTTGCCCATATTTATTAAGCAATGACTGTTGAAATAATATTTTCTTTTATACAAAATAGGAATTGGGTTTCAGAAATGCATATCTCTTAAAATACAGATACAATTGGACCATTCCCTGTTTATTCCCTCACAATGCATAAATGGGGCCTTTTTTTTTTTTAATAAATAATTTTTCTTCACGTGAAGAAGAAATAAAGTGATTTAAGGTAGATGACTGAAAAAAAAAAAAGTACTGTTCAGATATGGATAACTGGAAGAATGAAGAGCTCTGAAGAGCTGAATGCAATGTTTGGCAATCAAAGTGAAAAAACTATGTTTGAGGAAAAGAGAATGGAATTATTAGTGGATCACTACTCAAAGGCTGTGCTGTTATTTTCTGTAAAACAAAACACAGTGCACCTCTGTATTTGCCTTGCTTGTGCAACAGTACATATCAAGTCCCTGACTACTAATGTTTACAGGGAATAAGGGTTCTGATAACATTCAAGTCAGCCACTGAACAGAAAGTTCAGCTGTGAATTTGACCCAGTGTGATATATATTGAAATTTCCCAACACATTTCTTGGATAATACATTTCACATTCAGCACAATGGATAAATAAAAATGAAGTTGTGAAAAAAAAAAACCAAAAAAACTAACTATTAGGACAGAAACCTCAGTGGAATCCTAAGGAAATCAACTGGCAGAATATGCGTCCCTAATAGATTTTTCTGTGTATTTATGAGCATGAATAAACAAACTCTGAAAGCAACAGAGCTTGTAATTAATTGAATCATATCCACTTATTTCTGAATTGTCCCCTATACACGGAGGAAAAATTCCTATCTCTGATGAATAAAATAAGACTCTTTTTTACTTTTTCAGGTTCAGGTTCTTATTCAGTTTTTGTTTGTTTGTTTGTTTGTTCTACTTAAGTCCAGATCTAGGCAAAGGAGCAGCTTTTATTTCTTCTCCTTTACTTAACGTGTTCTTAAAATCTACTTTGAAACTGCTGGCAAAAGTTGGCCTTGTCTTCAAAGTCAGAAAATGATGCTGTCATTACATGTGCATTTTCCCTACCATGCGGTTCAACTCTAATGCAGGAATTAACATCTCAGAAAACAAAAACAAAAACAAAAAACCCACCAAAATGACAATCCTTCACTTTGAGGAAAGCCTTGAGAGAAAACATGGAGCAAGTCTGCTCAATGTCCATCTGCATGTCAGTTTGCTTGTGGATAAAGAGAAGAACAGTAACCTAATTCTTCCCAAAGCTTTTAAGTGCTAAACTAATCACTTAAAGTTTAAATAATAAAATATAATGCTATAGCCCATGAGATGACCTATTTTGGCTTCAGGCATGCATAGATATCAGGGATTTTGTTAGTGTTAGCTGAGCTATAATGACTACTTCACAGCAAAGAGAGATTTAACCCAACATGCCTTTCCTGATCTTATCTAGACTTTTGGTCTTATGTAAAGAAGAACATTAATCATAAAATATAAGAAACTAATACTTTAATTCCTTTTCCACCAATCCTATTGGACACATGTCCCTTGGCTCATTAAATATATTTTAGTCTGCTTTATTCATTCACATACACATTTTGTAAGTTAAGATGCAACATGATCTTATCCTTGAAACTGTAGGTCTATTTACACTTGCAAAACTGATGCGGGATCAAATTGAACTGATTATGTTAAGCATAATTAAGAAGCTGGTATAAATAGCACAAGGATACTCATTTACCTGGCTTTACGTTGTGCTCTGAAGAGGTATGTTACAGTTTTAATTACAATGGCTCATTGTCCCCTCTGCTTTTGACAAAAGTCAATCTGAAATGGAACCATTACACAAAAATTTACCTAGAACTTTTATTGAGCTACAATGGCCAGTCTGCTACTCTTCACCAGTGGAAGCAGTATGTTAAGGAAAACAGGTGACTGAATAGTCAAGCAGATATTTATGTGCGTGAATTAATCTCTTCTTAGATTACTTCAGCAAAATTCATAGCATGAAAATTCCCCAAAACTGTTATAAAGCCTTGATTAGATCTGAAGTATAACGTCAAATGAAAATTGTGACCTAAAATATGTGTT
Organism: Tetrao urogallus; assembly: GCF_951394365.1. Taxonomy (NCBI): domain Eukaryota; kingdom Metazoa; phylum Chordata; class Aves; order Galliformes; family Phasianidae; genus Tetrao; species Tetrao urogallus. The sequence continues at coordinate 88,801,933 of NC_136815.1, read as the reverse complement.
TGGCAGGTAGTCTTAACAAAAGGGAGATTTAATCAGTTTTTTTAGCTACATATGGAGGACACTTTGAGGAACACATGAAGTAAAAGACTGGTTTTGCAAATACATTCCTTAGCAAGCATGTGCAGTAAATCAAAGAGTTTTCTGAATTTAGATTACCTACACTACTAAATCACAGTACCTGTGTTACTAAAATCACAGCGGGCAAGAATTCTGCTCTTAATTCTATCATGAAGCAAAAAGCCAAATTACAGCATTTTGCCTGACTTCAGAGGAAGGTAACAGAGCTTAAAGGAAATTCATTGATAATCATGTCAGTGAGATATTACTGAAAGGAGCAACAGAGCATTTCATTCACAACATTTCCCCCACAGAAAAGGAAGGAGAGATCTGATTTAATACCCTGAATTTTCCTGGAAGAAGGATCAGACCTGGCTGTTGCCTTATCCTAGAACATCTTTCTTCCCATTGAGTTCTGTTCACAGCCAGTTTCATAATCCTGTGGCTCAGTGTACTACTGAAAAAATACACATTTTTTCAGTAAAAACCCTGAGGACACATAGCATTAGCAGAAGGAGCACACTGTCTGTGATAAGTTCATCCACAGACATGCTACAGCAGGATTCCCTTTTGCCTTCTACAACACTTGGACAAAGAGCAGATTTCATCCCAAACAACAATTCAGAATTTTACATATCATTTTCTTCTAACAAAATGCTCATAAAAATAGCAATGCAATCAAGGAAAAATATTTAGGAGATTAAAGAGCAAAACAAAGCAAAAAAAAAAAAAAATCAACGCTAGAAAACAAAATACAGAATTAAGTTTTCGTGCACCATGGTCACTTGCAAACTAAAGAGTAATCTCTTATCAACGGCTCCTAAGTTTACTCTAAATGCATTTGAGTTTGCTGTGGAACACATGGCAAATCACTAAGTCTCTTTATGGTTCAGATGTTGAGGTATCACAATAATAACGACAAAACTTTTATCCCTGAAATAATATACTGTATAACTGAGAGAGGAAGCTTAAATATGTCTGGATAAAAAAGTAATATGCCAAGCTTAAAATACGATATTGTATACTACTTAGAAAGCAGCTAAAGAGGGTTTATAGAGAAGAATGATGGATGTAATTTTCTTTAAAAAAAAAAAAAAGTTATAAGCAAAAGAACCAAATTTAATCTAATATCACTACTAAAGCTTGCCATAATCTTATGGAGCATTTGGACAGTACCTAGAGCCAAAGAGATGATCCTGAATTAGCATAGTATACAAATCAGCTTTTCAATTTTTATCAGATTATCTGCATTGCTGGCTAATGCTGATGCATTCTGCAACATGCAATAAACGCTTCCAAACATCATATTTTCAAAGTGTAGAAGATCTTCAAAATAGATGTTAATTGTTTTAGCAAGATAAAGTGTGCTACTTTTGCATGAATAATATTATCAGAATCACATTAAATCTCTTCATTTATTATCTCTAATGCTACTTAAAGGAGAAGTTAATAGAGTAATTCATTCTCATAGCATGACCTTGGTCACTAGTACATGATGTTTCATATTCATTATGCTGAGCTAACCGAGGGCCCTGTTATAATATCACTTAATTTATATTCTGAATAATGCTCTGGGGACAAGTTGCTCTTGTGCATTAGAGTTTCATCTAAATCACAATACTTGAAGACAAGTGGAGAGAGCAGGTAACTATTAAACAACACGTTTACTAACATAAAGCTTTGTTACAGACTCTGAGCATAAGGCCTTGGGAATTAAAAGTTAAACAGCACAGTTTAAAAAAAAAATAAAAATAAAAAAAATTTAAAAGTTAGAAATAAAACCACCCTCTACTGAGTGGTCAATCTGCATTTTCAGTACTGGATTGCATCTATGTGGAAAGGTTCTGGTAGCAGGCGGGCTGCAGAGGTGGCCTCTGGGTGCACAGCCCTGCAGCTCGCCCACATTGGATCAGAGACAGCTCATAAACAGCTCCAAAATGGGCACACCCCAGCCAGAGCTATGCCATGACTGTTCCATGCACAGAGCAGAAGTTCTGGCCCAGGAGAGTCCAGTGGTGGAGCAAGCTGTCATTCTGCAGCCCATGGGCACCATGCATAGCATCCCTGGAGACATTCAAGGCCAGGCTGAATGTGGCTCTGGGCAGCCTGCTCTGCTGGTTGGCAACCCTCCACACAGTAGGGGGGTTGAAACTAGATTAGCCCTGAGGTCCTTTTCAACCCAGGCCATTCTATGATTCTGTCTCTGCATGCAGCCATGGAGGAGCCTACGGTGCAGCAGGTGGACATGGCCTGCAGGAAGCTGCAGCCCGTGGAGAAGGCTCCACAGGAGCTGAAGTTGTGAAACAGATATAACCACTACCACTCTCACTCCCCATAATTTTAAAAAAATACGAGATAACTGAGTTGTTTTCTTTTTTTATTTTGGGCTTCTCTTCTGTGAAAAGTCTAATAAATAAAAGTCTAATCAATCAGAAAGCCACCCGTTTCCTACTGCAAAAAAATGCAGTCTCTTTTCCTTCTGCATTCATACTTAGTATAAATTATTGAATTGACGATGTGAAAGAAAATCATTTTTACCATTCTAGAATGAAAACAGACTGCACATATGATTAAGCAGTCCGTGGATGAAACCCATAATGACTGCACATTTGATATTATGGAATACCTGAGATACTGAAGTAAATTGTTTTATTAAAAATTGTTTCATTAAAGGCATCACAAAATTACTGACTATTGCTTGTAAGGCAGTATCTTCCAGAAGTGGATATGTCTTTCCAATTGAGAAGGTAAAAAAGAAAAGAAAAAAAAAAAAGCCTGCTACAATTCTCAAAGCTCAGCTTGGGTTCTGAAAGCTAAACTGGCATATTATGTTTTTCATCTGTATTCCAATATTAAAAGAAATCTAACAGCACACTACTTAATAAGCACTATTCATTTTCTTCAATGATCAGCATGTGAATGCAATAATTGATTGATTCTAATTGGAGCTAAGCAAATAAATTCAATGATATTTTTTTAAGAAAAGACTGACTCCAGCTCTATTCCCCATGATCTTTTTACATAAAATCGTATTAATAAATCTTATTTCTACCAACAGAAGATGCAAATATTTCCAACTAAACACAGAACAAATTTAAGATAAAAATTGTAACTTTTTGAAGCTCCTTTTTTACTTCTCACATCCCTCCCATTTTGAGAGTCATAGATGCATTTCCATATCCATGTAAAGTAAATGCATCTTCAGTGTCTACAGCAAGGTTAACTGTAGATTTTTTTTTCATTTAACATAAATAATTATATTTTCTTCCCCCCCAATTAATAATTATATTTTCTTCCCCTCAATTGCCCTGTAAAACAAAATGACACAGAAATTCCCACCACTTCCTACAAAACCTTTACATTGAATGCTTCTCAAAGGCCAAGGTGAATAAAAATAACACCTGAATTCCATGCAGATCTGAGCCAGGATAGTATCACTCAGAAAAACACTGTAATTTATGATGATTTGAGATTTCTCTGTCTCGGGTTTCCTTATACCACTTTTTCTTCACCTCACAGACAGCAATCATCAGCACTATAGCTGTGCAAAATGTCAGATCCTTCAACGCAGAGCCTCACATTTTCCATAAGGTTGCCTACTGGTGTAGGTGAGTTCATACCAGTATATCAAGTCATGAACAGCTGTAGCCAAGGCACAGACCCAACACAACTGCCACAAATACAGGCAGGAATATCTAGGCAGACCTGAATTCTAAGCTTCTAAGGCACAGTCTTGTTTCCCACAGAAGAGCCTGTCATAGCAGAGTTGTTCCCTTAAGATATATTCAGAGCCAGTGGGCACAGTCATCAGAGCAGAGAATCTCAATGCTTTTGCCCATTATAATGTATATGTATCACCCTGATTGGCATCTCGTATCTCAGTATAGCACACTATGGTACTTGTGTGAATAGCACTAGAAACTGCATTGAAAACATAACAAATTATTTCATTCGTTCTGAAGTAAAAGGTAACAGAATATGTTGAATCTATATGTCTCTGACTGATACATTATGACATATTACAATGCTGCTGACATGTCAAAAGATGTGATTTAGTAGTCACTGGTTATTTCAATTTACTCTTTTTGCGTTTTTAATTAGTAAACGAGTCCCTCATGGTCAAATGATTAATTACACAATAATTCACTGCAGTACTTTCCTTTCTTATTTGAGTGGAGCATGCAGTATATAGAGAAACCATTTGGAATATAGACTGGCATTATAAATTACAGCAACATGTTCACACTGCTGTAGTTACAATTGTGACAGCACTCTCATTAGGAACTCCTATTTAAAACTTAGTTAAAGTGAGGCATAGAAAGTTCATTCGAGCTTGCATGTTGACACGCAGGAACTCAACCAGAGAATAAATTCCTTCCTTCCACAATAGCCTATAGATATGCATAGATAAGTGTACAAAAGGAGAAAGCAAGGGAAACAGGCAGTGTAGAAGTTGTTAAGGTGTGGGAGTGAGAGAGCTGGAAGTATGAAAAACAGAAGTTCTGATTGTTGTATGTCATCACAAGCAATAATAATACCTTGTAATTTTCATTGCTTTTCACCAAGAGATGACAAAAGCAAATTGTAAATGTTATCTTTACAACTGGCAGAGCTATTAAAAGGCTTGTATAATGATACCCAAAGCCACGGAGTGAAGAACAGAGCCCAGTTTGCATTGTCCTTCATAAAATGAAGGACAAATATTATTTTTTCCTGACAGAAAGTGGAAGGCTCAATTTAAAAGACTTTAATCATCACATGAAGATAGGAGTTTTCCAGTGACTAATTTTGAGACTTATCTGGACTGTAACTATGGCAAGCAGAGAATGGCAAAACCACCTTACACTCCATACTGGCTAGATAGAATGTAACTCAAAGCTGGAAACTACATAGGTGTAATGATGTGGTTCCAGCAATGTCTTATTTTACTTAAAGGTTTTTAACCTGTGTATTTTGTTTTAATTTTCAGTTGACAAAGATTAGCAGGTCAGGTGTACTCATGGCAGTACTGTTCCCCAGCAGACGATGTGATCTTTCCTAAAAAGCTCCCACTTGAAAAGAGTTTGGTTGATGGATAAAATTACATGAGTACTTACTAATGCTTGTCAAGTAAAAGCATCCAGTCTTTCACAAACGGTTTAATTTGATGGGCAAAATAATCTGAATTGATATCAGATTTAGAAGGTACTCAACTTACTTTCTCTGCAGGGATGACAATAGCAAAAATCTATGTTTCATAGACCTTCCCAAGTCTATAAGTTTAACTTTGAAGACTATGAATAACCCTAACATTCACTCAGTTATGAACATATGTAAAACCACTCTAAACAAAATATATAGTCAGGGTCTTGCCAAACAGCAACAACTGATCAAAATTACAGAGATAGACAACTTAGGTTAGACAAATTGGATTTATTGAGTAGGATGGTCCTAGCAGTTGTACAATGCATGGCACAAGTAACTAAAATATTTTGGTATTATCCTTGAGACTTATCTTAAGCTGGTGATAGGCGTGTTCCTGCAGCACTGTAAATATAAACAAGGAGAGAGGTAGAAACAAATTCCTAGAGTTATCAAGTGTCAAACATCATTACATCCATAGTGTTATTCAGTAAAACACATCTTTGTGAATCATAAGCGATGTGGTCTATGGAGGAACAGTGAACTGAGAAACCTACAATAATAATTTTATTGAAGCTGTCAAGATAGATAGGAAGAGGATAAGTAGGGTATTTTAAACATTTGCCCCAAAGTACATGCTTTCTTAATGTTTTCCTCCAGGGAAAAGCCTCTTTCAAGTCATTGTACAGAGAACAGAATCATCCTAAACTGAAGTGCTCTGAAACTGAGCCTTGCTTGCATACAGTATATGATACACACACATGGTATCCAAATTTTGCACATTGCTGGAAAAAAAGTATCTCTGACACTGTGGGATGGACATCCTTTTGATTGATGCTGAAAAGGGCAAATATAGATGCAGCTAGTTCCCTCTTGTCGTATTCTTGCTTCATAACTGACTCAGCTCTCTCAACACTGTCTATTCTGTACTTGCCTGCACCATCAAAGTTTCAGAATAAAGGTATACATCAGAGACACGACAGATTTAGGTCTAAAAATGGGATGGAGAGTTTGAAGCATGAAATAAAAGCCAAAAAAGCAGAGTGAGGATGAAGAAGGAGGGGCAGAGGAGGAAACTATCAAGCAAACAAGGTAAAAGGACTCCATGCAAATTCAGAGCTTAAAAGCTGGTGGATGAATAAGAGTTTTATGCAACTATTGAGTCTTATTTAATCTACAAAGGATCTGTCAGATTATATTTATAATCATTAAGGTGGATCTGTAGAAATTATAGTTGATGGAAATAAATCATGAAACAATTTCATTTACTTTATTTTTATTTTACTTTTGTGATGGTTGTATATTCTGAAGAGCAATTGGAACTTTGGCCAGCACTCTTCATTTATTTCAATCTATAAATAAAGCAAACTTAGTTACATAAAGAAGTTTTATGATCCCAGAAAAATAATAGGAAATGTTACCTTAGGGAGACTGTGTATGTAAGCACATATAAATTGAAATGTTACATGCAGACCTGCTCTATCACTTAGGCATGTTCCAACTATGGAAGAGGTCTCCTTTCCTACCCAATGACCGTTACATTAGTCAGCAACAAGTCTTACCCCTTTCCA
>NC_136815.1:88752684-88790184 GCF_951394365.1 Tetrao urogallus | reverse complement strand
CTGTTGGATGAAAAGCATGCGTGAAATATGTAAATAGCACTCTCTCACTAATGGCAAGCGGCCCCTCTGTAGCACATAAGGAATCAATAATTGTACCAAATTTGTTTTTAAACTTGAGTCTAAATAGACAGAAACATAAATCAGTATACATTTAACATGTTTCATATTATAATTCTTTGAAAAATCAAAATATCCTACGTGTCATTATATGTATCATTCAGAAAAGAACATGCTCTGTTGTTACGGGAGTGTATATAGGAATAAAACAGTGTGTCTCAAGTAAATCTTATGCTCAGAAAATCATTTTTTCTTGCACTCCATCCATATAAACAAAATAAAGCATCATGCAAAATATTTGGAATAGTCCTGTCCAAATGTGGAATGGTAAGAAGCCAAGAAACCTTATTTAGCTCCCTACAGGACAACAACACAGTGCTACTCAAACTATATACGAGTAATCTCAACTGTCACACACCTGCAGCAAGACAAAAGAAAAGCTTTGTGGTGATTAGTGTTCAAGATTCAGCAGAGGCAGGCTATCATTTTAAGGAGAGCATGAAGAAAGAAAATAAATACATCAACTCTCCTCCTGACTGTCAAATTATGAAAATGAGTCCTGGAATGCTCCCATACAACCTTCTTAAGAAATTTAGGACAAATTTAATCCTTCATACTTGGTAGCTTGGCTGTAGTCCAGGAAGGTCCTCAGCATGAAGGTTGAAATGAAGCCAAGCCATGAATATCTAGGAGAGCACAGATATTAGATTGAAGGATATGCTCGTAATACAGAAATGACTAATGTTGGCATTAGAAACATATTTTTCTGCCATTTTACCAGAGTATTAGAGTGTAATGCATTGCATCTAGCTCAGTAAAATATCCTGAAGACATATACAGATAAATGTACACTGGGGAAAGTATCTCATCTATACGAACACTACATTTTTCAGGCACTTTGTGTGCATGTCACAGGTGGAGTGTAATTAAAAACAGTAATGGTCATACATAAAATAGTAGTAAATCCATTTCTTTAGCACACCAGTTTTTGTATAGCAAGAATCCACATTCAAATTTTGGCATGTGTACCAAATCTCCATGCACAACATGGGGAGGTGAATTTGTGTGCTTTTGCAAAGGGTATTGGCAGAAGCCCTTAATGGTGCTCAGAACTTTAGAACCAAGAATTGAAAACAGCTGGTACACACTAATTTCTTTATTTTTTTCTATTTATGAATTCCTGGGTCTCTGTTAAGGTTAACTCATTTTCCTGTCTTTTGCTTCCATGGCTATTGTGCAAGTCCAGCACAAACGCTGACCTCAGTCATCTCCAGAGACAAGAATCACTGATCTCTTCTAAAACTTACAAACAGAAAAAAAGATGAAATGTTTCTATAATATAACTCACCAAGCTTCTTTCTTGCCCTTGGGATCTGTATTGCACATGTAAATATAATACAGAACTGTCAGAGCACAGTGAATAGTCTTGACCTGTTATTACAGAGTTCTCAAAAGACAGGAAAATACAGACAACTGCTTCTCTCTTTTATGGTATATGCATACATGTAGAACAGTTACAGAACTGTGTGGAGACATACTGTCCAACAAAGGGAGCTGAGCCAAGGAGTTTGCAGCAAGTTTATGGGAGGTGCAGACTTACCAACTGGGGATGGGTGGGAAAAAGAAAAGCAGACAGGGAACATGCCTTAGGGTTTCCTTAACATAATGAGGAAGACTCATTTACAGTTGCATCTCTCCACCTTAAGACCAAAATAAGCCAAGATCCTGCTACTAACTTCAATCAATAAGACTATTCATGCACAAATTATTATCTAAAACTTCTATGTGTAAGTCTTCCTTGTGACTGGGAAACATTCTGGAGAGTCACTCAGCTTTTGGCAGCTAAAGGTACCAGAGTAAAAGAAGAATAAAAACAGGACACATTATGATAAATCCAATAACAAAGACAGAATATTCTAGGAAGTCTTAATCCTGAGCAATTTTAATGTGTGGCAGACAATTACAGAATGAAAAGCCTTATAAAAAGATTTTAAGTATGTGTTTTCTTTGCAAAGAGGAAAATATGCACAATTTTTCTGACCCAGAAGTAATATATGAATTGAGCTCACTTCTGCAGTTTGCATTGAAATTCTTGCCAGTTCATTCCTTAGTATCCCTGGAAGTTAACATCTCCTTTCACTATGTTAGGTATAACATTTCATGTCAAATGCACTGTTTAACTCCTGGCTTATGAATAAATACATTAGATCTTTAAGAATAAAGGTTTCTTTTCTGCATAATAATCACCAGGAAATTTCATCAGGACTAGTTTTAAACATCCAGCCTCATGACTAGTAGCAAAACACAGTGGCCAGTCGGTGCAAGTGCTTCATTCTATGGAAATGAAAAACTGCTAGGGTTACTCAAGGACTGACACAGATGTATGTACAGAAACTAAGCGCATTGGAAAAAAAGGATTAGGATGTGAGCAAGATTTAACTGACTGCACTATAATTGGCTAAATTTTACACTTTGATACCCATTGTACTTTTTAAATCATTGTATTGTAATTCCATCATTATAATATTACGAGCAAGCACCTGGGGGCTAAGATTAAGAAGTTAAGAGTTTGTTTTATGATGATGTGGTTCAATTGGTGCATTATAATTGGTGCATTATTTCTTCTGAAAGCAGTGAGCTGTTAAACACGGTAGCCAGTGGTATGTAGGAGTAATTCTTGTTCCCTGCTGTCAGAGATCATGGTATTAAGCTTATTCTTTCCTTAACACAAAATTGATAGATTTAGTATTTGTCAGCAAATGTTGTTTCTGCTGGTGGCACAACTTGCTTCCCTGGAACACACTGCATTATATTGCATGGAAACCATAGGTAACAGTATATGCAGTTAAGAACCTCTTCACATTTTTCACTGGTTTTGTTGATATCACGTCAACTTTTAGCCTCTTCTGAAAGATGACTATGATAATAGGGGGGCAAAATCCAGTTGCCAAGTTCCTATCAATGGCAGTCGTGATCTGGGAAATTATCACTGTCAATAATACAGTGATATAAAATTTTTAAGGGAACGTCTTTATAGCAGAGATTCTCAAGACATGCAGAAAGTTGTATTAATCTATATTTGGTATGGTAGCATTATGTGTTCAAGGGTCAGTATTGGGGCCCATCTTGTTTAATGTCTTTATTGATGATCCAGACAAGGAGATTGAGTGTGCCCTCTTTAAGTTGGCAGATGACACCAAGTTGGGAGGAAGAGTTGATCTGCCTGATGGCATCAAAGGCTGAAGCCATTTGTATGTGCCTCAACAAGACTCAGTGCCAGGTCCTGCACATCAGCCACAACAACCCAATGCAACACTACAAGCTTGAAGCAGAGTAGCTGGCAAGTTGCACAGAGAAAAAGGATCTGGGGGTGTTAGTTGACAGCCAGCTGAGTAGGAGCCAGCAGTGTTTTTCCCAGGCGGCCAAGAAGGCCAAAAGCAGCATGGCTTGTAACAGAAATAGTATCATCAGCAGCACTAGGGAGGTGATCATCCTGCTCTACTCAGCACTGGTGAGGCCATCGCTTGCATATACACTGTTCAGTCTGGAGCCTGGCACTACAAGAAAAACACTGAGGTCCCAGAGTATGTCCAGAGAGGGGCAATGAAGCTGGTGAGGAGTCCAGAGCACAAATCTTATGAGGAACTGGTAGAAGCTGATGAAACTGCTATTGTTTAGTCTAGAGAAGAGGAGACTCAGAGGAGACCTTATCGCTCTTTACAACTACCTGACAGGAGGTTGGCCTCTTTTTCCAGGTAACTAGTATAAGAAAAGAAGGAATGACCTTAAGCTGTGCTAGAAGATGCTCAGGTTGGATATTTGGGAAAATTTCTTCTCAGAAGAGTGGTGAGATATTTGAACAGGCTGACCAGGGAGGTGGTGAAGTCATCACCTCTGGAGGTTTTCAAGAAAAGTGTAGATGTGGCTCTTAGGCAAATGGTGTAGTGGGCATGGTGTTGATGAGCTGATGGTTGGACTAGACGATCTTAATGGTCTTTTCCAACCCAAATGATTTTGTGATTATGTGATTCTGTGACAAATGTCCTGAGGATGTTAAAAGGCACTTCCAAAGCACATTGAGAAAACAAACCTACAAATATATTTTGTAGATTAAAAGAAAACAGAGAGAAAGATGTGAGTTCTGTATCATTTTAATAATTTACGATACTGATTTAGATAAGAAATAAAGATAGATGAAGTGCATATATCTAAAAGTAGAGAAATTTTATCAAATACATAGACAATGGAATTGAGTGCATCCTCAGTTTGCAGGTGACACCAAGCTGTCAATACACTGAAGGGAAGGGAAGCCATCTGGAGGGATCTGGAAAGGTTGGAGAAGTGGGCCCATGTGAATCTAATGAGGTTCAACAAGGATAAGTGCAAGGTGTTGCACTTGAGCTGGGACAATCTCCGGTATTTCTACAGACTGGGGGAAGATCTCCTTGAGAGCAGCTCTGTAGGGAAGAACTTGGGAGTCCTGGTGGATGAGCAGCTGGCCATGAGGCAGCAGTGTGCGCCTGCAGCCCGGAAGGCCAGCTGTGTTCTGGGCTGCATGAAAAAGGGGCGGCCAGCAGGGAGAGGGAGGTGATCGTCCCCCTCTGCTCGGCTCTTGTGAGGCCCCATCTGCAGCGCTGCGTCCAGGCCTGGGGCCCCCAGCACAGGAAGGACGTGGAGCTCTGGGAGCGGGGCCAGAGGAGGCACTGAGATGAGCAGGGCTGGAGCAGCTCTGCTGTGAGGAAAGGCTGAGGGAACTGGGCTTGTTCAGCTTGGAGAAGGGAAGGCTGTGGGAGACCTCATGGTGGCCTTCCAGTACTTGAAGGGAGCGTAGAAACAGGAGGGGGAACAGCTGTTTACTAGGGTGGACAGTGATAGGACAAGGGGAATGGTCTTAAATTGAGGCAGGGGAGGTTTAGGTAGGATATTAGGAGGAAGTTTTTCCCCCAGAGGTGGTGAGGCACTGGCACAGGTTGCCCAAGGAGGCTGTGGATGTCCCATCCCTGCAGGCATTCAAGGCCAGGCTGGATGTGGCTCTGGGCAGCCTGGTCTAGTGGATGGAAACCCTGCCCATGGCAGGGGGTTTGAAACTAGATGATATCCCTTTCAACCCGGGCCATTCTATGATTCTGTGATTCTATAAACATCTGTTTTCTCAGTTGCTTAGGTAGGGCAATTAAAGACTCAGTTTTTACAAAAAGTTGGCAAGCAGCACTGGAGCAGTCCCATGCAGTATCATTGTAACTGATATATCTTTTAGAAAATGTAGGGATTTTTTTTTTTTTTTTTTAAATTTAAGATAGGTTTTCAAGAACTATAAGTTCTTCTAACAATTTTCTACAGAGATTCAGTATGCACAAAGTGGAAAACTTTCAAAACAAGAGAAAAAAGACTTAAAATATACTTCAGATGTGTCACTCATCAACACTGATACTGGGCCATTTCTTGGTCGTAATCTCAAAAAATTTGTAGAAATGCCAAAAAGATACAGAAACTGGTATAAAATATGACTTATTCAATCATGTGATGGATGAGTCTGAATAAGGACACAAAGATAAGTCACAAAGGACAGAGTTTTCAAAATAACCCAATTCGTCTGGAAGGTTATTCCAAAGCTTCAGGTTAAGATGCCTTCCAGACTTGTGGAGCCAACATATGGCTATGGCACTTCCTTACTTCTTATCTTGAATATTAATAAAAATGTTAACCCCGAGGAATCTTTCTGATAACTGCTGAATATATTTCTCCTTAAGTAAGAATTGATCTTTGTTGGCATGACTAAATATAAACTTCCCTTATAGAATACCTATCTTACAGTTATTATTTTACTTCAAAATAGATGACCAAGAGACCAAATTCAGCCTTCAGATTTACACATTCGTTCATGGACCTTCAGAGACTAAAAAAAATAATATAACAGTAGCATTGTCAGATGTCTACAACCTTATGTGAAGTTCTGACTCTGCCTGGATTGTCATACAGTCAGAAATCCTGGATGGATTTCTAAAGCCTGAGCAGAAGTGAATGGACATAAAGCCTCTTTATGGTTGGCAGATAGCCCCATCTCAAAAGTATCTATTTTGTGAAGTCCCGTGGAACCAAATCTGCTCCAGACATCTCAAAAGAAGGGTGGAAGCTGCCTTGCAGTATATCTCAAGTGCCAGATGGCAATACCAGAAAGGAATATGATGAACAGCATATAGACATGCAACTCTGTAGTCTTCTGCCCCATGAGATGTTTCTAAAAAATAAGATAAGATGGATTTGCATGCCACACACATTTACCTCCATCTCATACTTCAGATCTTGAGGTTTATTTTAGCTGTCAGCAAGGAATCTCTCACAAGCACTAAAACTTTAAAGAAGATTAAATGCTATGTTAAAATTACTTTTCTGGCAGCCAGCTCTGGATGGGAGGTTTCTTTTATTATGTGAAGTGCTGGGTGCAAATGATCACCTTTAAGCCATTCCTGTAAAGAATTTCAGCCTAAACATATTTAATGGGGCAGAGGTCTGATAAAATACACCATTCCAATAAATGATTGCACTTTTAGTTTTATATGTTGTCTTGGGGTGTTACTAAATATTCATTTTAACAGCTTTAAAGTGGCTTGTTACTTAAAAAAAAAATAATGCTTTATCCTCCCGTCAGGACCACAAAATATGTATTGAACCAATATCCCAAGTGTTTCCTTCTTCTGTTTACTAATGAAACCTCCTGACAGCCTTGATTAGAAAGTGTCACTTAGAACTCTTTGATCTGGCAATGTAGCAATGACACATTTGACACATTATAAAATATCAGAATATAATCTTAAATCACGCTACCATGTTCTATGGGAAAAAATAATGCAGATTTCACCATATAGAGTAGCTTTCCCCTAGTAAAATGCATGAATAGGAAATCCTCTTAGTTTAAAAGAAGTTATGTCAAAAAAACAATGCAGCAAATTGTGGAAGAAGTCCCAGAAAAGGTCTTTGGCATGTTGCATTTGTCCTTCATCTATGCCTGCAGTCTCATCTTCTAGAATTAAAACTGAAATTTCTCATAGGTTTTTTTTTTTCTTTCTCATAGATGTTTTTTATCAAATTATGTTTTTGTATTTGTAGTTTTTATTCTATTTTTTTGTTTGTTTGTTTTAATGATTTTCCTTTACTCCTGGGAATAAACTGCATTATCCTTGTGAGATGCATATCTAAGGCGGTGTCTAAGCAGTTTTTGTTATCATTTTATCTACCTGGTGAGTTCTTCCAAAGGAGAAGCACTGAATTAAATTCTGTTTGCCATAAAAAGAAGTTGCTTCTCCATATAGGTGACAATGCAAGCAAATCCTAACAGAGAGCAATGAAATGGGTGGGGATAATTCTTCCCTCCAAAGTAATGAGTTATTCACCATTTTCTTTAAACTTTTTGGAAATTTCACACGTTAAAGGACACTTTTTTTGTTTCAGATAATCTGTTTGACAAAATGAATAAAATATCCTTCTTTACACAAGCATTTTTTTTTTAAGACCTCCCCCAAATTTCAGGTTACTTACATGATTAGTTTTATTATTAATGTTTTCTGGGTCATTATTGAAGTTAATGATAGGAGTGCATTCTCTCACTGAGATGTTGCAAGAATAAGCAAATTGCAGATAGTCAGATATACAAGTTTTATTACATAGAGAATGCACATAGTGGTTTTAAGATTCCTAGTATAATAATACTTCAAAAAAATAAAAAATGAATGACTACAAGCTTCAGGCTTTCATAAAAACCATAAGCATATGCATAACACCTTAAGACTTTTTAATTAAATTTTCCAGGCTTTCAAGTTCAAAACTTCATCTAGAAAAGCATGTGTGTACATCTGTAGCAATTTCTAAGTAATGTTTGATTACAAAGGTTAGTTACCAGCAGTGCACATACTCTGAACAGTCATTTAGAGAAGAAGAAGAAGTTGTTTGCTCAATAAACTAAACCATATGTCATGTTTTCTATTTCAACAAAATCAAGTCCTGAAAGGACTGGCTTCCATACTTAAGTTTCCACGTGCAGCTCACTTAAAAGTCTCAGAGGGATGGTAATGTCATTAATGTCAGTCACCCCATTAGGCCAAAATTCAACCCAGCAACATTAGGCTGTACACAATGAAGCGTAACTTGCTTCTCCAGTGGCTTCTTCCACTTCTATATGTTGTTCATAGTGCAAATTCAGCACAAAAATGTCTGCACTCTCGTGGCAAATCAGATGGAGGTACGCAGGTAAGAACTACTACCTTTTCTGTGCTCTTTTTTGCCCATAAATGAATTTTCAAATGCATCAACCTACTGAACCTTGGGAGCCAAAGAAAAGAAAGGATCGTGTAAACACAAGGTCAAGTGACAGGAGGCTGCATCTCCAATTGTGGCCTTGGAGTGCAGTTTGTCACAGTCTGAAGCTACAAAGGCTCTTAAACGTCAAGAAGGGCTGGCTGTCAGAGTGCAGCCACACTGTTCCTATCCCCAGGAGAGCAGGTTGTTACCTTCTTCAGCAAAAAAGGGGAGGATTTCACTGAAATGACTCTAGAGACAGCAGCTTTTCAGCGCTTTTAAAAGCAGTCAAGAGGCAGTTTGGACTGCCATTTACCCCTTTCTCCCATTGCACTGATCACTCCAAGCTGCAGTACCGGAGTAAGAGATAGGATTACAGAGCACAGGTAGCTAGCTGCAGGTCTGCATGTGCAATTGTGGATTTGGGAAGAAAGTTTTATGCTCCAAAGAAAGAAAAAATAGGTAAATATTTAATTTTTTTAAAAAGTCAATATGTCGATTCATTTTTAAGAGCAAAAGACAATGTTTGCTGCCTGTAAACATTCTGAATTTGAACTATGTCTCTTCTACACAAAGTATAACAGGTTACATTTTGATTGTTAGCAGGAAGCAATTTATTTTATGTTTCAGACTCAATCTCTGTATTGTTTTGTGAGATCTTTTTATTGATGGCCATGTCTGAGGTACAACATAAGTATCTTTTCTTGGCTGTGCATGACATAGGTAAAAGCCTGGTGTGCCTAGAAAGTGTCAGAATAAGGAAGGTAGTGATAGTGTTCCTCACATTGCCCTCTATTTACAAGTGAAGAGAGATCATCCACTGGGTCTTATCGATTGGTCTCTGCCATAGGGACTCCAGGGTCCTCAGCAGTGTTTATGATATTTTACGCCACATTAACTGTTGAGATGATATGCTATGACAGATCTTTAAAAAAGTGTACCCCTGAGCTCTAAATTGTTCCAATTATGCCTTTAGCATAACAGTTGCCTACCAAGGGGCACTGCCCTGTGCCTTAGGAAAAGAAGCAGAGGAGAGAACTAATAATCTTCACATATGCTGACCTCCCTCTATCCTCACCCAGCAGAAGCCTGTCATTGCTTTCCTTCACTGTAGCTTTTCATAATCCTTAACATATGGCCTTTGTTTTGATGGGCATGAAATTACATCAAGGTCATTTTTAATAACTGTCAATAGCCCCAGAACAGCAGTCAGCTTTATTGACACCTTAGTTGAAGGGCTCGGAGAGCTGTAAGTAGTGCATAGACCCTGCTTGGGAAAGCTGATCCACTGGGAAACAAATTATTATTGATATTAGTAAATTAGTATTGATAGAAGTTTGATGAGTATCGTGCATCTGGATCCCTCCACAATACACTAATGTCAACCAAAGCCCACAGCTGACTCCATTTCAGACAGGCAATTTATTTGCATTCTCTAGATCTCTTTGTTGGCAGGTGGGAAAAGGGGAAATAGCAGGGAGAAAGGGAAGAGAAAAGGATACAAGACCACAGCAACTTACGTTTGCAGACACATCTGAAGTACCTTCTGGGAAACAGAAGGTTCTATGGATGTATCAGTTTTATTACTTAATGGGAGTTCAAAATTCCCTCCCCCACACATTCATGCATCCTCTTATTTCAATTTCCCACTTTCCCAGGTTTGGGGGTTTTTTGTGTTTTTTTTTTCCTTTTTTTTTTTTTCTTGCATGGCATAGAAATCTGTTTTGCTTGGCATAACCAGAAGAACCAGAAGTGAAACCATGATGTACCTTACATAGAATCTGTTAAATATTTTGAGTTTTTCCAATAATGCTTAATACTGTAGTAGTCTATAGGCTACCATGACTGTCTGCATCACTCAGCACAGAATACTTTGTACTTTGGTTCAGTTATTTATGCTTTCATGTAGGAAAGACACTATGGTGAATCTTACCACTGGTTTCTACCATTTTTTCACAATCTCTGTATGTTTTAATAAATATCTAGAGGCTTTGAACAAAGAGCAACTATGTCACTAAACTCAACCATGTGAAAATGAGACAGAAATACTCACAGACTTGGAATCAGAGGAATAAAAACAAAAAGTAAAAACAGATTTATTAAACTTGAGTTACCTAAAGTGCATTTGAACTTTATATGAGGGAAAAGAGTTTCAATACTCTCCAAATAAAATGCAAAGACAGTAAATTTCCCTTAATTTATTCTATTTCATGTTTGGTTTCCTGACCTCTCATTTTAGGAAATTAAGGATTAGGAAAAAAGTGCATATTTTCCAAGCTTTTTACCTTCTTTACCAGAAGGTATCAGAAGCATATTAAGAATAGGAGATTAACATATCACTGTGTTTTAAACTGAAAAATTCACCTAAGATCAATTTGAGTAATGTTTATTCTCTTGTATTAGCTTTGCATTTAAAACAATAAGTCAATTTCAGGTTTACATTTACACTCTCATCTTATTAATCAATAATTGTCCAAAAGTGTGTACAGTAGTTGAGGATCCTGTCTGATAACTCCATGTGTTTGACAGCTTCAGTGTAATACATTCATTTACTTCCTCAACAATTTTTTCAGTCCCTTTCCCACAAAGAGAAACATGGAGTTAGCTAAAATAATTTGAATATTCTGCCCACTGTTGCCAGATGGGCATATGAGCCCATACCACATCACATTAAGCAATTCTCATGACAAAATCACTGCTTTTCTTTTCCTAAATGGAAGTAGATTGATATCTACCATACCATTAAACAATAACATTCTAACATCGCTAACATTTATTTTTTCTGCTGATTAGGATTTCCCTTCATGCTGCATAGTGGAGGATTTTGAATAATAGGAATACTGTAAAATTATAAGTACTACCAAACAGTGTGATTCTGAGAGAAAGCTGCAGCCAGACGCTGCAGTGGAATAAAACAGAAGTCAAATACCTTCCTGAGAGCAGAATCCACTCTGTGCTCTGTAAACCCATAGATTCTGTTGCTAGAAAGGAAAGAGAAGAATTAAGGAAATTCAGAAACTCCACAAAGCCTGAAGTCACATTAAGTATGAGTATTTTTGATACTGAATGGAGATAAGAATTGCAGTACTGAAAATAATAGTAAAGCAATGGAAATAGGAATTTTACACAACTCCTTGCAGCAATTCCTTTAAGAAATCTGTCACCTCCAGTTCTGCTGGGAATTTTACTCTTCTGCCATCTTCACTGAGTAAAAACCTGCCTTCCTGACAGCACTGATGCACTTAGTAATCAGCAGTGGCCAGAGCTCTTTAACCTCATAATGACTTAAATAATTTAATATCACTACACTTTGAAGACCAACATTAGCAAAGCAAAGGAAAAACAGATGAAGCCTAGATTCTCACACTCATTCTTGAGCTGGCTAAAATCAAGTTTTACTGTATAGCCTACTATCTAGTAGATGCTTTCTCCATGTCATTTTGCTCAAAAAATATATATTCAACATCTTTAGCATTCCTAATTCCTAGCCACTGAAAAAAAAACAGGAAGAAACTCTCAGGACAAGAGGCAATATTCATAGACTTGAAAACAGGAAATTTCACTAAAACACATGGAGAAAGAAAAAAACAAACAAACAACTATTACTGTGAGAGTGTTCACACACAAGAACAGGTCTTGAAGAGATGTTGTAGAGACCCCATCCTTGGATATATTCGAAACCCTAATGAACACAGCCTTGGGCAACCTGCAGTAGTTGGTCCTACCTTGAGCAGCAGTTTGGACAAGACTCCAAAGCTCCCTTCCCACATCAGATCTTCTGTGATTCTGTCAGCCCAGTTACTTGTCACCTCAACAAGTAGCATTTCTAATCTAATAGGCTTTTTTCTTCCAGTTCTCTGAATAGTATTAAACAACAGCTCTCTTTTGCTGCTTTCACAAGAAAATCTTCACAAATCTCACACAGTAAAAACAATTAAGAAATCAAAAATCTTTCAAAAATTATTGAATAACAGCAAGAATATCATTAAGAAAAAGAATCGAATTTTAATAATATGGGCTTGCCTCCCTGAAACACTCACGTACATTTTGACATATAAAGGAAAACCATAAACCACTGTGGCAGCACGCTAAGCCAGGACTTCAACAGTGTTCATCATAAGCAAAAAGTGATTCATTAGCAGCAAAGCACTGTGATGATTAGACATACTCTTATTTGACTTAATGTGGAATTTGAGGCACAGCTTCTTGTGAAGCCACTATTCCAGCTCTCTAAGTCAAATTCCCCACTATGTGTTTGCCTGATTTGCACTCTGCTACATTACTGTTTCCAGTACCCCTGAATGTACACACAAGCTGTCTCCCCTCCTGGCACATTTGCTGCCAGAGCATTCCTACACTGAATTTCTGTGTTCTTTGCCTTCTTTCAGTACAATTCTAAACATAGAAAAGCCAGGTTTGCACATGAGAATCCAAATGCATCCAGATTCAACAGAATGACTGGATGGGACCAAACATGAGGTTGTGATTTCCCAAATATTATGATTTAGTCAGCTTGGACTGATTTAATGGACTCAAAAACAGTATAGGATTTATGTATCCATATGCGAGTAGGAATGAGGTAGAGAAAGCTGATGATTTTATTTTGCTTTTAAATAAAAATTATTATATTAAGATCTTATTTCAGACTTCTTCTGAGTAAGAAGAAGAAAGTAAAACTCTGTTTAAGTTCATAATTGCTAAAGTGGAAAAGATTAGTTTTTTGTAATTTTTTTTCCCTATTACTTCCCTGTTAGTTCAGGTGTGGTAGTAAATTTGCTTGAGGAAAATTTAATCTCCAAGCCTACTTTTTCATGTAGATTTGACAGTTCTGTGTGTTTTGTACTATGTCAGAGATCATGTATTCTCCTCCAGAAAATAATGAAGCAATTTAGAAATACCCATTGGATGTGGATTAGATGGGGAATCAGCTACAATAGATTTGGGTGCAGTGTGTTAAGAAGAGACTGTTTCATATTTCCTGGAACACAAACATTTATTTACATGCATTATACAATTGTCTTCTTTAATTGTAGGATATTTGGTGACAAAGGTGACGACATTTTCTATTTTGCCTCCCTCTGTATTTTTGTCTTGCCTTCGTAAGCTCTTAATGTAGCTCATTAATTCATTTCATATGTCTGAAAACAATCTTCATGCTGCTAAGATTCTCATTCCCAGAGAGCAGGAAACAAACACTGCTAGCATACTGTCTGGCTACTGAATTATATATTTTAGGAAGCCTTTCATTTTGATTCTTGTTTTTATATTACTTCAGTTCCAGCTTCTATGAGAATTTCTGGACCTGATATGAATATTTTAATTCTACAATATTGAAAGGAATACTGCTAGTTTAAATAAACTCATATGTGAAAACAGGACTGGAAGCATGGTGACTTACTTTCTAGATCACTCTCACCATTAGGATTCACAATTGCACTTACTCAAGTACTCTTATCATCCCTTGCCTAAGATTAGGGGAGCAGTTATACAGAAATAAAAGCTTTATGTTCCTTATCTCAGAGTGTCTTTACAGTATGTTGATGAGTAAGACCAGGTAAAGTCTTGGCAGGGCAAGGAGAAGTCTGCTCCTAAGATGAGGAGTCTGTTGCTCCAAGGCCTTGTTTTCTGTCAGAAAATGGGAACAGAAAAACACTGTACTCTACTTCACTGAATGTGAATACTTCCAGGCTAAAAAGGTGGTGGTAGCTTTTCTAAATCAATCACACTTTGAATGGCATCTAATTTTCTTATTAAGTCTAACCTGAAAATTAAAGTGGGAAAAAAATTAATACAGGCTTCAGAATTTCAAAAACAATAATTATCGATTTTAATATCAAATTATGAATTCAATTCTGACAGTATTTTTTAAACAATCGTTTTCTGTTTTTGTTCTTTTTTTTTCCTGTTTGCACAAATAAACTATTCTAGGGAAAAAATTAAAAGTCCAGTTAGAATCATGAGACCTGCCAACATCATATTAAAAATTCCAGCTCTACTTTACTGCTGGTCTGTACTCAATTGCTAATAAGCCAAAAGACTTCTCAGCAAACACTTTCAACATATTGGAAATCCTGTGTGCTGGGAACATATGCAAGACACAGAAATATTTATGAAGTGATACCCAGAAAGAAAGCAAAAACAGTACTTGTGATTCACAACTGAACAAACATTCATGGTGAAGACAGACAGGATACAAATAGGTCAGCAGATATAGATTCAAGATCTACTTGGCATCGGTTGGACTTTTACTTACCATGCTTTCATTTACTCTTTTATTCAGATATAGGCATAGTATTTATGTGGGGTAGGAGGGCTGGTATGGAAATCCTATGAGATGCAACACTTCTGAATCTAGAATAATTGCAAACAAAATTTGCAGACACTTTCTTTGCCTTTGAAGAATGTAGCACCAAAGTGTAAACATGAATCTCGAAGGAAAGAGAATGCATGCAAGGAATGTTTCAGTGGAATCCAAGGCTAAAAGGCAAGCTGAAAATTAGGAGTACTTGGGAAAAAAAAAAAGAAAAAAAAAGAAAAAAAAAAGTCCTTAGCCTGAAATATTGGGTTCGAAAGGTCCCAAATGCTATCCTAATGACCTATTGAACAATATAAAGTTCACTCCTCCCACTGACTGATTTACAGCAACAGCTAAAGAAGAAAAGTCTGAAATAATGGGAAGGAAAAAAAAACCAACCCAACAATTCATAGAATAAATGGAAGAGTTAACAGAACAGCACCTCCTCCAAATGTACAGCCAGATGTGAAAACAAAGGTTACAAACAGAACTATGCATAAAAAAGAGGAGCACATCAGTACCTAATAGCAACTCATTCTCCTCTGCTACTTCAGCTCATTTTTTGATAGTATCTGTTCGCATCCCATTCCTGTTCTACATGCACAAGAAATGAACTAAGTAAAATCTTTATAAAGGAGAGAGAGGAATAGATAAGTACTACAGGTTATGTATTACTTCAAATTATTAAATATGTTTGTTTTCCATTCTCCTACAATCTCCAAACATACAGCATATTGCTATCACATAACTACAGATATGGATGCAGGATTTAGCTACAGGAAATATCTACATTTCCCAAAAACTAGTCCCTTCAGCTGAAGCAGTCTATGATCTCAGACTGAAATTTATCTAGTAGCCTTACGGAGCACTGTAGTGGCACAAGAGGTATCTTCTGAAATGCTGATTAGAAAGGCCTCAACGAATTTGAGAAGTTGTAGTGTGGAAAATGTGTCTTTTGGGGGAATGGTTAATGGTTTGTCCCTGGTTAACATTTAATTCTGTGGTTACACTGTTATATGTTTTAATACTTCTTTTAGGTAGATTCTTCTCAAGTGAAAGGAAATCTGGGGAGGGGGAACTCTAATACTATGTTATTCAGCTGAAGGGATTCTAAGTATATGAAAACTGCATGTATGAAATACTGCAAAAATGAGTTCTTATGTTAAAAAAAAAAAATCATATTTATTACATCAATATAAAACCTAAACATAAGACTCACATTTTACCCAAAACTTTGCTAATATACACAGAGCCAAAAAATTTTATTGCGTGTAAAGAATTTTTAAAAAGAGTTAATACTTTCAGTAACATCTTTAAATTTCAGCAGCTAGAAAAGCATCATGATACATGTGCTCTTTGTTACCATCTCCCTCACTGGTTAAAAACAACAGACAAAAAAGCCAATCACACATTAGTTCTGCCAAATCTCACACTGTGCAAGAAATTTCCTCATGTTTGAAAGATGTTAAATAACATAACACTGTTCTAAATCACTCATTAAAATATAGTTCATGTTCCAGGCACATGTGTCAGAGTTTGTTGCCAGCACAGCTAGTCATACAATGTAGTAAGATATAGGCATGCTTTATTTCTGCTAGCTTGCTACCAGAAAACACAATGCAACTTGCTAAACCTTCCATGAAAACAGGAGGCCTTAATTCACATAGAGCCATGTGTTATTTTGATTGAACTATGACCAGAAAACTAGCTCGCTAACGTACACTTAGCTCAGTAAGTTAACTTAAATCATTTCTATGTCTCCACTGAGGACATAATACAAGCCCAGAGCTTTTGATGGATGCAAAATTTCTAAGAAGAAATTCCCCAACGGAAATATATATATATATATAGCATTGCCTGAAAAAAGCAAAAATAAACAAAAACAGTGACAACAACAGCAATCACAAATCAAAGCTTAAACAGCGATATTTTTACAATACTTCATCTCAGTTGTGGAGATCCAGAAGTCCTGAAAGCAGATTTCAGAACATGAAGCATTCAGAGGGAGTCATGTTGTTTAACTAGCAGGAGACAAGTATTTTTCAGTGACATTCCCTGTGTTATCACTTCACTGTATTGGGAGACCTCTACATGAGGCTCTGGTAATTGCACAACTTTGACTCAAGCTCAAACATGCTTTTTTGTTCTATCTGATAATCTTAGTTTCTTATCATGGCTCCATTCTAGACCAAAAACATCTTTCTATTATTGTTTTTCAACTTTACAGGTTACTTAGAGGCAGGGAAACAGACACTGGAACTGGACACTGAAGATCTTACTACTCTTTAGCAGATAAGGTTCCTCTGAATTTGTGTAACTCCTGAAGTTACCACTACAGTGAGGACACTGGAGGTAAGTCAGATGAATTAGGACATGAAAAGTCTCAGGCTACTCCAGGCATCTGTTGGTCAAGCATACACAAAATAGCAGCACCTCTGTGATTACAAAAGTGCTGCTTCAGAGACTGCCATGCGCCTCCTGCCCAGAGAACCTGGGAAAGCAGTAATCGTGTGAGATGCAACTGCATTTTAAGAGCATGTTGTCCACCTGGTGAAAAAATGCTAGAATAAAGTGCAAACTCTGAAATATTGCAGCACTAGATTACACTGGCTAGAAGAAATTAAGTCTAATACTGGAAAAGAAACAACAATGTATTGTAGAGCTGAAACACAAATTCCAAAGAATTGGGAGAATCTTTTGGGAAGAGACAGGACACCCTTAAACCTCTTCTAGGCACTTTCTCCCGTCAGAAAACTGTCAGGAGAAAAAGAATGATGTCTCTAAACAAACATTCTTAGGAAGACATTTCTCACAATACATCCATAGAAATGGAGGAGCAAGAAAAAAAAACAGAATTCTGGAAGATATCGATCACTCCATGCGTTCCTGGTAAAACCAGGAATGTGTGCCAGGAGCCTGGACACCGTCAAGGAAAAATTCATCCCCTTTTGGGACAGGCATCAACAGTGTTGACATGAATGTTTGGAAATATTTTACAGATACTACATGGATTTGAGCAAGATGAATCTCCAAACATGACACCGTTTTTGTCAGATGTTGATATAAAGAAGAAAAGGAAAGAGAAGATCGTAGAAGTCTGAGAATTGTTTCAGAGAAACCAGATTGAAAAGAGAAAATGTGATCTCCCAATTTTTAAAAAGAGAAAGAAGAAGGCTCAGAGAACTACAGGCCAGTCAATTTTACTTCTGTGCTCCAAAAGATCATGAAGCTTACCTTCCTGGAAACTATTCCAGGGCACTTGATAAACAGCTTCACTGGGGGCAAATCATGCCTGACAAATCTGGTGGGATTCTAAGATGGTGTTACAGCATTGGTGGGTAAACAGAAGGGCAACTAATATCGTATGCCTGGGATTGTGCAAAACATTTCACAGTCCCACACAACATCCTTGTATCTAAAATGGAGAGACATGGATTTGACAAATGAAGCGCTTGTTGGATAAATAATTGGCTGAGTGGTTGCATTCAAAGAGTTGTGGTCAGTGGCTCAATATCTGTGTGGACACCAGCAGTGAGTGGGGTCCCTTAGGGGAAAGTATTGGGACCAATGTAGAGTTTGTGGATCAGGCCATGTGCTATGGTCAGCATGCTGAAGAGAAGGGTTGACTTCCAGAGAGACGTGGACAGAATTGATAGACGGACTTGTGTGAACATCATGAAATTCAGCAAGGTCAGTTGTAAGATCCTGCACCTGAGTCACAGTGATCCCAAACATGAATACAGGTTGGGTGATGAGTGGACTGAGAACTGCCCCATAACAAAGGACTTGGTGGTACTGGAAGTTGGAAAGCTCAGTGCAAGTCAGTAATGCACACTTTTGGCAGAGAAAGCCAGCTGTAGTCTGGGCTGCATCAAAAGGAGCATGATCAGCAGGGCAGGGGTGGTGATTCTCTCTACCTACTCCTTTCTCATAGTACTAAGGAAGAGTCTTATGTTCAGCACTGGAGACCCCAGTGTAAGAAGGACACAAGACCTGTTCGAGTAGGTCCAGAGGAAGCCACAAGGACATTCAGAGAGCTGGAGCACCTCATGTATGAGAACAAGCTGAAGAGAGCTGTGGTTGTTCAGTCTGAATAAGTCTCCAGGGAGACTTTCTCCTAATATCCAACCTAAACCTCCCCTGTCTCAGCTTAAAACAATTCCCCCTTGTCCTATCACCATCCACCCTCATAAACAGCCGTTCCCCCTCCTGTTTATACATTCTCTTCAAGTGCTGGAAGGCCACAATGAGGTCTCCCTGGAGCCTTCTCTTTTCTAAGCTAAACAGGCCCAGATCCCTCAATGTTTCTTCTTTGTAGCCCTCCTATGGACTCAGGGTCTATGGGAAAGTTGGGGTAGGAACACTTTACTGGGGAATGCAGTGATAGAACAAGGAGCATGGTTTAGTGGGAGCGATTGGGAATAGGTGAACGGTTGGACTGGATGATCTTTTAGAATCATAGAATCAACAAGGCTGGAAAAGACCTATGATTCTATTATAACTCTGTCCTGAAGAGCCACAAAATACAAAGCAGTGTACTTAGCACATAAATTATGTGTTCACACATCTCTTTGCAGGGTGAGTTGTAAGTAGGTACTCTTTGGAAAGAACATGTCACTGTTTTGAGAAAGTATATTATGGTTTTCATGAAGTTTTAATTAAGCAGTAAAAAGAAAAGTTCTGAAAATATTTAAAGCACCATTAAAAATAGTAAGTACAGGTTACTGACTGTTCAAACACAAGTCTTATGTCATTCCATTTAGTTTTAGTAAATAAAATCCTATTTCCCACTGGATTTTAGCAGGAATAATACTCAGACATCCCACACTAAACCCTCAGCACGTTTGGTCTAAGTCTTACAAGCACAAAACACCCTCACTAGTTACAGTGAATGTTGAGGCACATGCTGCTGGATGCTTGCACTGTATCCCACCCTGCTGTAGTTCATCATATTCCTATGGATCTTCCTGCCTTTACCATGGTCTTTACATCTCTTGAGAAGTTAAAAAATAAATTATCATGACTTATCTCTCAAGACAGTTTAACCACAATCTCTGTCAAGGAAGGATGGAGAGACGAGAGTCCAGACAAAACTAGCAAAGAGTTACAGCCAACAAAGACAAAAAAATTAAAAAAAATAATAATTAAAAAAAAAAAAAAGACACTTCCTTCTTAATTGGTAGTTCACTGCTTCTTATAGTTTGTAGGCATTCCTTCCATAAGCATTACCTGAGGAGTCTGGAAAATACTTCAGCCAGGGGTAGAGAAAAAGTTTAATTACGTAAAAATATCAAATGCTATGGTGATTCTGCTTGAGACTGTGGTAATGAGGAGTCCAAAATTACAGCCCAGGAAGGCTGAACATTGACAGAAAGGTACACTGTGGTTCTGTAGCTGAAAGAAAAAATTGTCTTGGAAATGACTAGTTGGGACTAGTTTTACCTGAAAGGAATAATTAGCCCAAGTGGATAAGAGTTTTACCTGGTATATCAGAACCAAACTTGGATGCTTGCTTAAGAAGGGCTTTGGCAATGTGTTCTAGTGCAAGTCAAGTGATAACACCTTTATGGAAGATAATGCAGATATCGTCAAAAGTAAAATATTTTCCTATGAATATTTTCAAGGGATTTTTACTGAATTTTTATTACAGCAGAATGAAAAATAAAAAAAGCATTGGTTTAATATTTACATAACAATAATAATAGTTGTAGAAAATTAATCATCTAACAACTATTCAACCTCATCACAGAAGTGGACATACTTGAAATGTAAATAGCCCTTATTTGCAGTGAAGACACATATTCTCATGTATGATTCTGCAACCAAAAGCAACTATCAGGTAACTGTTAAAATTAAAAGCAATTAAGTTTTTAAATAGGCAGTTATGGCAGGCATTGCCATAAAATGAAACGGAACAAAAAAGCTCCTCTCTTATTCATTAGGCATTTGTCACAATGTATACACTCTGTGCTTTTGTTTGAATAGAAAAGCAATTATGTTTTTAATACACTTACATGCTACTCATCTCCTCATCATCCTAGCATAATGAGTCATTAGAAAAGAAGAATATTATATACAGCAATACAGCTTATTGTTCTGTGCAAATTATTATTGCATCAGCTGAGCGTAAGTACCTGACAGTTAGGAAAGCTTAGTTGTCAGCAGTTTCTCTTTGTGCTCGTACTATCCGTGCAGTCCTCCAGAAGGCTTGCTTTTCATTTAGCCCTATTTTTTGCTATTACTGAACCTAAAGTTCATGACCCCTGTGTCAGATAGAGGCACAGAGGACACAGTTTGATGACACCAAAAATCTCGGCGTAGCTGTCATGTGACTGGCTCCCATGAGTCGCAGATGCATCTGAAGTCAGACCAGAACGTATAATTGCCATGACTACAGCCAAATAACTTATTGAATGCCACAAAAAATGGATAATAGTTACCAAAAAAAAAAAAAAAAGTATAATGCTGATTTTCAAATAAATCAACAACATCAAACGGCTGGAGTACACAGTCGAAGCAGATAGTCTGAGGAGATCATTGGTTTTAAATGAGGAGTGTCAGAGTTCAGGCTGCTTTCTACAGATGACCCGATTATCCTCAAACCAATGCCAAGATAAAAATCACGCTTCCACACCCATAAAGCTACTATATCAGCTCTGAAAGGGGAGCTATGAAAAAACAACAGTAGCCAAGGTGAAATGTTAGGCAAGGTTAAACTACCCGTCTCTAAACAGCGTACTCTATGTCCTTGTCCTCACCTATTGCAAGATGTCAGGAGCGTGACCCCAGCAGAGACCTCACGCAGGCTGAGGCAGCTGCAGTAGTCATCTCTCTGAGAAGTGAATCTTTCTCCTTCAGTGATGTCCAGACTGGTGCCGACTATTAGCTCTGTTGGAGCCATTACCCCAGAAGCCATAAACAGCATAAACAAAAGACGGATAATTGGTTAAGAATGTAGAGAGGCTATATTTTTACTGCCCAAACAAATGGTTCTTTAAAGCAGGACTCTGCCGTTCCTTATTGTATTACTGTGTTTAAAGCAAGCCTAAAAATAAATCGGTGTTTCACAGGTAATAAAGATAGAAGGCCAAAATTCTGCTCTGTAATAACGTTATTTACAAAAGTCACAAAAGCAACTTGCATCATAACGTCTCTCCATTAAGTTTGCAATCAATGTTTTTGGAAACAAATGGAAAAAAACATTATTTCCTTCCTCTTTTTTTTTTTTTTTTTTTTTTTGTGTGTGTGTGTGTGTTTGTTTGATTCGCTTCTCCGACAAAATTTCTACCTACCTTGATGTCCTAAAGGGAATTTAATAATTACAGTATTTTTCCTATATTAATGACTCGCTGAATTTGATCATCAAGAAAATTGGGGATATGTACGTGCATGTGGGGAAACAGTTAATTGCTTGCTATCTTACCGTGATAGGGGCATGCCATTAATTCACTAGCATATGGCACAAAATTAGAGTCTATTCTACTACATTTTCATCATGTTAGAATGTTGATTCTAAGCTACACTTTTAATACAAATCTATTAAAACACATAAGAAATAAGATTCAGATCCCGATAAATTGAAGGGATTTTATTATTAAGACATTTTAAACCACAGGTTAATAACATCTGCAGAGAAAACATTTTAATACAGTTAAAGGGAAACAGGAACCAGTGATAAATAACTGCAAAAATGCAGCAGTAAGGTTACTTTCAAAAATCAAAGGTTTCGTTGCAAAGTTAAAGGCATAGGATGTTGTAAGTCTTTCACAAGCCATTTGATGATACCTTAGTGAATCCTAATGCACTATTGCTAGAGTTTCTGGAAGAAGTTTGTATCACACTGTGTTTACAGAAACATCATTTTAATGGCTTTACAGTAAAAGATGGCATCAAGGTAGCCCTTCTGAAACAGAAATAAACAAAGCTTTTTTGAATTCTAAATATCATGCTCAGCATATGCTTGCAGTGCAGATCTATTTGATTGCTGATTTTCTAATGATGATATTGACATGCTGTTAAGAGAAATATGCAGTGCGTGCTGTACAAATTGTGATAAGCATACACTGCAAATCCATTTGATTGCTGAAATTTCTAATGATGATATTGATGCAATATTGACACGCTGTAGAGAAGAAAAAAAAATCCAGCATGCAATGAATGGTTAAATGAGGTAGAATACAACATATCTCTTTGATGAGTATAAGCACTTTTAAGGGAAAATAATAATAATAATAAAAGCTTGTAACATGTTCTGCATTAAATATTCTGCACTGAAAAATTCTTCAAGTAGTATGTGTACATTTGTGTTCTGAAAGCATGAAGTATGCAACTGAAGGAGCATATTTCAAGATATTTCAGATAGCAAGCTGCCAGAAGACTAAGTGTTAAATGAGTGCAGTGATTTAATGGCTTTGGAACCACTGTTGTCAGAAGATAAAAAAAAAAAAAAAATGCATAAAATAAGATATTTTTAAGAGTTCTTGTTAAATAACTACACTGTGCTTATTACATGAAGCAAACATAAATTCACAGATAGAATCTGAAGGCTATTAATAAGGAAAAAAGTGAATGCAGAACTGTAAACTGCAAATGCATTTTTTTTTTCCCCAAAGGATTTGCATTTTAATATTGATATAAATATTGGCGGGGTGGGGGAGGGAAAGTGACATATAAATACTGAGAGGGAATGTTGAGAAGTTTTTCTGAAGAGTACAAGGGAAGAATTAAGTCTGTTACTGAGAGTGCTGCAAGCTTTGTAACCTGTCGTATTTGGTTCAGTAACCAACGAATGCACAGATAAAATTCCAAACTCATGCACATTTTTGCTTTCAAATTCCATTCCCACTTTGTTACTTTCCCCACTAAAAAGAAAAAAAAAAAAAAAAAAAAAAAAAAAGCAAATACCTGAAAACCTAGGATGGGGGCAGGGAAGAGAAAATATAGCAGCGTGGTTGGACACAGTGTTCCCAGCCTGCACAACTTGCACTTCAGAGAAAACAATGCATTTCATCTCCGATGTAAGTTTTTGTTTCATCAACAATATGAGCTATTTAATACCGGCTGAACTGATCCAAATCTTATCAATCCTCAACTTCGGGGACGCGCTCGATGGCCTGTTGGATCCCGGAGGATATACTGCCATCTAGTGGCCGCGAGGGCCTTGTCACTCAGAAATAAATTCACGTCCTGCTGAGAGTGAGGAGTTTTTTCAGGCTCTGCCCGCGGATCCTGCCTGTCCTGCTATCCGAGGTGGGTGCGAAGGCTATCAGGGCAAAGGTCCTCCAAAGGCAATGCTGTGGAAGGTGAGAGCAGCTTGTCCACACACCAGTTACAGATAAGCACACAGGACTGTTCACGGAATCACAGAATGGCCAGAGTTGGAAGGGACCTCAAGCACAATCCACAACCCCCCTTTCACGTGCAGAGCCACCAACCTCCACATTTAATACTAGAGCAGGATGCCTGGGGCCCCATCCAACCTGGCCTTGAACACCTCCAGGGATGCGGCATCCACAGCCTCTCTGGGCAGCTGTTCCAGCACCTGCACCACTCTAAGAGTAGAACTCTCTGTTTTTCTAAGTTAATATAAAATAATAACAACAACACAGTAATACTACTAATAACAATAAAAGATCTTTTTCCCCCTCTAAAAAAGTATATTTCGGTACATACCCCCCCAAAAAAAAGAGAAAAAAAAAAGAGAAAAAAAAAAAAAAGAAAAAAAGAAAAAAAAAAAGAAAGAAAGAGAAAAAAAAAAGAAAGAAAGAAAGAGAAAAAAAAAAGAAAGAAAGAAAGAGAAAAAAAAAGAAAGAAAGAAAGAGGAAAAAAAAGAAAGAAAGAAAAAAGAAAGAAAGAAAAAAGAAAGAAAGAAAAAAGAAAGAAAGAAAAAAGAAAGAAAGAAAAAAGAAAGAAAGAAAAAAGAAAGAAAGAAAAAAGAAAGAAAGAAAAAAGAAAGAAAGAAAGAAAAAAGAAAGAAAGAAAAAAGAAAGAAAGAAAAAAGAAAGAAAGAGAAAAAAAAGAAAGAAAGAAAAAAAAAAAAGAAAGAAAGAAAGAAAAAAGAAAGAAAGAAAGAAAAAAGAAAGAAAGAAAGAAAAAAGAAAGAGAAAAAAAAAGAAAGAGAAAGAACTCGGAGTTCATTCTCCTATGTAGATAGAACAGCCGTAGCCTATTTTACTTTTACTGACATTGCCACTTCTAAAATTTTGATTTTTTTTCACTGCTGAAGCCTGTAGCAGAATGGAATTTCAAATGTTATTGTGCGCTAGCTCACCATGAGAGCAAGAAAGAAAGGAAAGGATGGAAACTTAAGCCATAGCGGCAATGTCCAAGCAGAGAGAATGTTAAGTATTTACATAAGTGTTTGTACAAGGGGAAAAAAAAAAAAAAAAAAAAAAAAAAAAGACAAAGCAGTAAGACCTGAATGGTTAATTCTGTCATCTTCAGCCACTTGTGTCTAACACACTCTCAAAATTGGCAGGAGAAAAATTACTGCATTAGAAAACATTGCCCTTGTGATACTGCGACATTAAAACTAGAATTTTCTACTCCTGATACTGTCACTGATGAATAATTAATAGTATATAGCCTTCTTTTATTTTTGTTGTTATTATTGCCTTCCAGTTCCACACATGCACTGGAATATGTGGCACTGTGTAGCAAAGTGAATGCTGTTTACATCATGCTTCAAGTTATTCACCTCTTCAGGCTACAGAAGAAGCAAAGCCACAGAGAATCGAAGAGCACATGAGTAAAGTCAAGACAAAAGCACTTGTACAAATGTTTGCATAAGCAATCTGTACATGAGAAAACTTGTTACTGTGGCAGCCTATAGAGCAGGAAGGATCTTGGAAAACTGACGGGCTCTGCGTTGTCAGTTTTCCTGAGATCAACAGGACAGGAGGGGAGAATGACAGACAGGAGAAAAGTGTATAATCAGGGTAGTCACTGCTACTATTTCCTTGAAGGTAGGAAGTAGTGTACAAAAAAAAAGCCCCACTGAGCTGTTTCTATGGCATACCAACTTGAATAACTGGACAAGGTAGACACATCAGATTCTATTGGAGGCACTTAAGGTAAATGGCCAAAGTAGCTTTCACAGATCAATAAAGTGCAAGAACTTACATGTAACATAGTGCAAACTAGAGCTTGGCATTTATTTTTTCTTTATAAAGGCAGCATTTGTTCCACATCTGTGGACATCTGGAATAGGACATTCAGATGTCCACACTGATGGGATTTGCAAAACAGTTTTGTCTAAAAAAATAATCTGAGATGCAGTTTACGAAAACAGGTGAGCATTCACATAGGTTGAAGTTATGAGGAAGTCAAGAGATTCATTCAGGTGGTTAGAAATCTGCTTCCACAATATTCTGAGCGGTAGGACTCATTATCTCAGGATCCAAAGCAGCAAATTTGAGTGTAGTGTGTATGTCATCAATTGTTATATTCAACTGTTATATAAATAATCAAGTGCTATCTAAATATTCAAGTGTTATACACAAAGTACAGCAATGAATTAATTCATCAGATTTATCATGGAAGTGTAGATGTGAAAAATACTGCAGAATTTTGGATTGTAAAATAACAGGACAACAGGTTATACACCTGAATTTGGTCAGCTCTGTTAATTTTTAAATGAATGAGTGCCACAGCTTTAATAAACCACAACTGGATTATGAGATTTATGAATATGCTACATTAACATTTTACTTGATCATTTTTAAAGGATCTGTACTGCATTACCCACTTAGCCAAGCCAAATTCAATAATGACAGATTCAGTCCATCAAGAAAGAGGGCGGCAGTCTAGGAACGATAAACATACCAATGGAATCAGAAATACAATATAATTATTATAATACCTTAGAAGTGAGGGAACTGTGGTAACATATTTCCAAAAAGAGAAGGAATTAACTAAAATTCGGTCTTCACACTTCTTCTGCATTTAGAGATGTAATTCCATAGAGAATTAAAGGCTGAAGAAAAGATGGGGAGAAGGTGCTAAACCAGACAATAAAGAAAGAGTTGCCAACAAAATCTTTACAAAATTAAAAAAATAATAATAAATCAAATAAGATTTGGTCAGTTTTCTTCCTCTGAATATAATCATCTCAATCAGTAGAACTTTTAGTTTAAATTCTGTAGTAAAGAGATCATTAAGGACATTAACTTTTTAATGCTAGAAATAAAGTTTTATTCTTTCCTAACATTATGCCTCAGCTCTTCAGCCAATTAAAAATCAGTTCTGTTCTATGAGCGTTTCTGGCAACATGAAGTCTGTGAGAAATTCCAACTTTCCCAACTCAGAATTAAAACAAACAACAAAAGTCACACAAGACTGACATAGCTGTTCTACCTTCAGTCAGTGCAGTAAGAAATGTTTCTTAGCTACCAGTTAACAGAGAAACTTCCAGCTTCAGTGAATAAAGGAAGCACAAAACCTTAAATTTTAAATCTTGTACAAAGCATCATGGTGCAATATCATTTCTCCTTGGTGTAAACTTTAAAAGCTACGGGTGAGTGGAAGACAACATTTGCAGGAACTTCAAGAAATAAAAATAGTATGAGTGGAAGTAAAAAAAAAAAAAAATAAGACACTATTTTAAATCTGTGCAATTGCTTCTGGAAGCAAGAAAGACACTTTCCAGTACAACATCACATGTACAAATACTGCCTTACAAGTCATTACATTCTGACAGAAATGTACTTACCATTAAGTTATCTTTTTTCTCCTCACAACTCCCAAACGCACACCAGGAACAAGAAGAGAAACCTGAGAATAAAGCCAGCCTAGAATCAAAGAGCACCAGCTCTTCTGGCCCTGCAAAAGAAGGATTTATCACCCCAGTGCATCATCTGCATCATTTCCCCTCTGTCAGGAGCTGCTCTGGGTGGACCAGGAGAGCAGAAACCTGTAAGGTTCTCAATCCCTTCTTCTCACAGCTTCTGAGGGAAGCCTATAGCTCCTGTCTGCTTTATGACTATGGCCAGTGGACAGCTGGTGTGGGGACAGGCATGAACAGCCTGGGAAGTGGACTTACTTTGTAGGAGCAGGAAGTTAAATGCATCCATATCCAGAAACTCTCATTAAAGTAAGAAGATTCCATTTGGTGGCTGAAATCAGTGTTCCTTCCCAAAGCTGCACAGGCTCACATCAAACCACAACACCAAGCTTCCATCTCCTGAACTAAGTTCTTCTTTCACACTGCTTCTAGGTTCAAGACAAAGTGAAAATTCAACTCACTGTGACTACAATTATACTTTTGCTGTTTCTTGTATTCAGTTTTGCACTGATCTCTGGAGAAGGGTAAGATTATTCACAAAATTGCAGAAGAAATAGTCAGATTTTGAAGGAGAGAGTATAAGAAGATAAGTGTTTTAAGAATTTTTAAGGAACACTGGAAGCACTGCAGGAAAACACACAAATATTCTTGACTGTAGAAGAATACACAGGTCAGCATATTTACTAGTATTATGTATTAAATTAATTATTTGGCACTACCACTTGAAACTTGTTCAGAACTACATAGGAGGATATTTACAGATATTTGGATAAAACAGCAGATATGTTCAGAGTCAGTAAAAAATTGAGAGTTAAATGATAAACAACTAAAATATAAAAATAAAACATATGCTCAAATGTAGGTCAACAAACAAGAGTAAAAATAGCAGAGGCCAAATCTGCTTCCTTTGAATTTATTACAGATGACAAAGGATGCAAGAGTTCCCAGCAAAATAAGTGTATTTTCATGCTTGTCATAAAAACAAACATTTTTCAAGACCATTATTCTCAGCACAAAATGTGCAGAAATACAAACCAAAATACATCCATAAAGATACAGCTGGAGGACAAAATTTTGATGATACAGAAGCAAGTATCTTTTTCTGAGTTACTTAATCAATTTGCCAGATTGTAAAGCAGATTACTTTTTGACATAAACTGCAAGAACAGAAAGTGAATTTCAAAAAAGATGCTGAAGCAGAGAGCAAAGCAGCTACAGCAATAAAGACTGTGTCCAGCTGAGTAAAATTGTCTCCAGACAAAAGCAACTGTCCCAAGGTGGAAATATTTTGTACTGTAAATATATTAGCCTGAATTGAAGCAAGCAGAAAGGGAAATTTGACAGGCTTTGTTAAATGATGCCATAACTTCACTTGTTTCCAAAGATAGATACCTCTGTTCTTTTCCAGGCTTTCCAACCACATGCCTGTAGCGAAGTAATTTGTAGCTCACTAGCATTAAAGAAAAAAAAAAAAAAGCAAACCAAACCAAAACGCAACAAGCAGCCAGCCAAACAAAAAATTTCTATTAATGTTGACATGGGATGAAGACTCCACATATACACATACAAATTTCAAATCCATCAGATAGGGTTTTGTGAAGAAGAATGAAGTTTATGAGGCAAGAAGGGAAGCAGTAGCAAAATACCAATGCAAGAAAACATACTCTTACTGTAGCTACAGGTAGTTTAATCCAGCCAGATGCAAAAGAAGACTGTGGTTACCAGTTCACAGAAAATAATGATATTAATTTATTACTTTTCAGCTGCTTCTATACTGGCTTACTATATACATCCCTCACTGAAGAGGTCTAGGCTGGGGTCTCACCCCTCTAAAGTGACTCCTAAGGAGTTGTAATGGTGCTCACCATTTTTAGTGACTCAAGGATCCACAAAGGAACAAGAGAGATGTTAAGTCTTTAAAAATTTTCAAGCACAAAACACACACAAAATCATGGATTATTTCTTATTCTAATGTTCTTTCTGCCTTTTCCTGAAAGTCCTGCAAGGCCTGAATAGGAAAGACCAGCCATCACTTCTGAGAACAGGGAGGCAGGGAGCTTCCACTTCCACTGATTTGAATGATACCACTGCGGTGAGCCAGGTGTGCATTTTATGTTAATAGAGCATCTGTGAATAAGAGAAGGATCCTACCTACCCATGACTCCCACAGCAAGGAAACATGTAGCATACGTATCAGAGTATCACTGAAGCAGACACAGTTCCCTCACTTTACTACAACTCTGTTAAAACAAATATCAACTAATTGGTCTGATATCCTTGTTTCCTTATTCTATAACTTCAAAACCAGGCTTGGGATTCTGCCATTTTCTAACTAGCACAAGCAGCTTTTGAATAATGATGAATGTTCAGATTTGAAATACAGATACAAATGTACTTTCAAACAAATCTATTATTAATAGAGCAAAAATCTATTTTTACCTCTGGAGTCTGAAGCATAATGGCTTTGCCCAAATGTCATAGATGGGCCTGAGGAAATCAAGACTTTTGTCTCACAAATCTTTGCTGTTTTGAAGTGCCTGATTCAAGTAACCTCAGCACTGTGATAAACTATTTCCAAGAGTTTCCAGCATGTGAACAAACCACTTAACATTAATGTGGGGAGGATTCGTGAGAGGCTAATAATAAAGCACCACTATTTCTTTTTTTCCTTACTTACTTGCACTTTATTGATAAAGCAAAAGCCTGTAAAGTAGATTTTCAGGTTCAGTTAACTCCTTAATTCTAGACATGTTGCAACCACAGCACTGGCTAGTCAATTCCCCTAATTAAATGAAATGCTTTTTTTTCTGTTGTTTGTTTGCTGTTGTTTCTCTTTTAATAATTCTGAATCTTCATGAACTTAAATACATGATTATTAAAAACAGCTCAAGATTTGACATAAATCCCACACATGATGGCTACAAGAACTACCTGTTTAATGCTGGTGCCATATCAATATATTATAAAAGCTCAATACTTAAAGTGAGTGGTTTCTCTCTCACAAGGGAGTCAGTCCCTGACATAACAAATAAACCATCTCCTTCTTCCATAAATGCTAAATAGTTGCATCTCAATTCTTATGTCGCTCCACATCTATGCAAAAGATGCTGTGGGTGTTTATTTAGGCATGCAGAACTTGCACCAGTGTTATAGGCAGAGACTTGAGGAAAATGAGCTTCATGACCCTTCTAGTACATGGCAGCTCTCTAATAGAAAACAGCTTTAGTTTGCACTATACCAGTTTTACATAAGATAGTTTTTATTCTTTTGCAGAGATAGTTAACACCACTGTTTCACATCTAATCTGTGCTTCCAACACATTTTTACTTAAAGAATATTATGTTCCATGGTACCTTCTCAGCTTATTCGTTTTTCCAAAACAGTTAAGTGTTCACTATTATTTAGCATATTCAGTTATTAGGAAAAACAAAAGATATTTTGCTGTCAGTTCAGATATGAATGTGTGGTTGTTTCACATTGATGGCTATGTGAGCTCCATCACACCGCTGCCTCATTCTGACTCCTCAAAGGAAGAGGGGGAGAAAACATGATGAAAAAAAAGCTGAATGTTGAGAAATGGACAGAGAGATCCCTCACTAATTACTGTCAGGCAAAACAGACTCAGCATAGGGAGATTAAAGTAATTTATTGCCTGTTACTAGCAGACTAGAGCAGTGAGAAACTAAAAGCAAATCAAAGACATCTTCCTCCCACTTCACCTCCTTCTATCTCCTTCTGATGAGTAGCACAGGAAAAAGGAGACTGCTGTGAATATTCCATAATGCTTTGTCTCAGTCGTTCCTCTACAATCACTTTCTTCATATGAGGTCCTTAACACCAGTTGCCAGCCTTCCTGAACTGCCCCTGCATGGGCTTCCCACAGATTGCAGTTCTCCAAGCACTGCTTCAACATGGGTTCATACTACAGAAAGTTTTATATCATTTCACTCAATAAATCCTCTTCTAAACACCAATACTGGAGAATAAATAGGTTAAGCCACTGCACAACCAACTTGTAGCCCATGGGCCACGTGTAGCTCTACCTAGCCTATCCAGTGGCCAGCACCTGCCCCGTGCCATCATGGCAGCTTCTCTGCCCCTCTGAGAAGCCCAGCCCATCATTCAACAACAATTAAACATCAGCGTATCATTGGCACTGTCTAAGGACATGGGAGGGTGCATTACAATGCTGACCCAAGTGATGGCAAATGATTTTACCTACTCTGGCTACACAAAGTCCTGTGAACTGTAAGAAATATGCAGTAGTGTCTTCTGTTTAAAGAAAATCTAAGAATAAATTTCCAGATTAAAGAAAAGAACACAACAGACTTTCAACTCTTATGTATATTTGCAACTCTATTTTCAGTCTATATAACGACATTAACTGCAAATTTTCAAATGGCAATCATAAAGTTACAGACAGATATTCACTCCAAGAAAAAACCTGATCACATCTCTTTACCAGATCTTTATAAGACCTGTCTTATCAGAGAAAAATATCCCTCACGTCACAATGATGCCTTATGCATGTCATTTCTTTTTGGCAGTGAGTACACTGTGTAAAGAACTCTACTCAAAGATGATATACAGGATGAGTAAAATGTACAGGATGAGTAAAATTTCATCAAAAACTTCTGACGAACACCTTGAGAAATCACTGAGAATTGCAACAACTCCCATCAAACCAGTCTGACGCATTAGTTTGAAAAAAACAAGGTCAAACATTAATATCTTTGTTGCGCTCTGTATGCTTAATAATATGTGTATATTATTGCTTTTATACATTAACTTTATTATACACAAGGTCTGTTCAGATAGTAATACCTCCTATTTTATTACGTTGGCCCATGACGTCAGAGGTGGATGTTGGTGGCATGACAGTAGAGTTCTAAGCTTTCTGCCAATATTCTGTTACATTTTGTTGCTGTGTGATAGATGGTAGCAGAGGAGCAGTCTGACAAAATGGTGTCTGAGGAGGAAGCATTTCTGAAGGGAGGGTGTGTCACTGAATTCCTCCGTGTGGAAAGAGTGGCACCCATTGACATTTATCAACACTTGCTGAAGATGTCTGGAGTTCAAACAGTGGATGTGAGTATGGTGATGTGGCGGCAGTACATTTCAGCAGTGATGACAGCAGGTTACCCCCACTGGTGCAACAGATTCAGACTCTTTTTCTCATTGCTCACAAAAATGCTTAGCTAGTGGTGGTGAATATGTTGAACAATAAGGTTTTGTAGCTTAGAACATGCTCTACCAAATACTGTTATTCTACCCTTTGTATCTGCTCTGGTTTCCATGGAAATAAATAGGAGGCATTTCTTTTGGAGCAATCTACGTATTTTATGTGTGGCCCAAGACAACTCCTCTTCACTTAATGTGGCTTAGGCAAGCCAAAATTTGGACACTCAAGGGTTAAGAACAACATTAAGAATAACATCTCTTCCTAGATAAGGTTTGCCTTCTGGTGTGCCCTGCAGTCCCAAAAGCTGCTGTATACAGTTGTGCAGCTGTAATAGCTGAGGGTGTTTACACAGGGGTTAGTGGGGGAAAACAGGATATCCTAAAAAAGACATTTCCAGCGTGGTGGAAAAAGGGTGCCTACAGAATGTTCTTGGGCTCTAAATCTCAGGGTGTTTTAGAAAGAATTGCTGGAGGTGTTTGAGACCACGTTGGATGGGGCTCTGGGCAAACTTATCTAGCTGGTTTGCAACCCTGCCCATCGCAGGGGGAATGGAACAAAGATTATATTTAAGGTCCCTTCCAACCTAAGCCATTCTATGATTCTATATTTTAAATAGTAGTAATGCATACATTAAATTTCTCACATTTGTGTTGATTGCTTTCTTCCTTGTTCCGTATGCTCTTCAAAATAAACTATGCCAGTAAGAGCCATGTGTCTTAAATTCCTCTTTGCATACTCTAGAAGATGCTTCAGTGATATGTAAAAACAGTAACAATTAGTAAAATATTTTGTTAAATAACATCACATGACAGGCTGTCTCAGGATGATTGAGACAGGCATGCTGTCCTGTCACCACCACGTCCTTCATAAAAACAGATAAATAAACCAAACCTTTAAATTTTTTTCCTTGGTGAAATATCTGGAGTGACTGCAACTTTGGTGGCTAGTTTCACCCCTTTCCAACAAAAAAGTTATGTAAAAATTACAACATTCTAAACAAGAATGAACAGCATGAAGCTTGATCCTTTCCAATAAAGTATATAAAATCTAATAATAGAGAAAAATATTTGCTTGTGTTGTTTTTTTTTTTTAATATTAAAAAAAAGACAAATAAAAACCTTCACAAAATAAGTTGGCTTTGATAGTTTCACCGTACCTCTCCTGCATGATCAAATGAGACTCAAAGAGTTCCATCTCTCAAGATTTCATGTATAAATCAAGTCTGAAGCCTCACCTTGGGTCCTCACTCCTTTTGAATTTAAAAGATCAGGATCCACATGAAAAAAAATATTGACAAACAGAAGTGCATTACAAAAATCTCTGTGAGAGTTCCTATTGTACCCTGTTGGTACTTGCGTCCATCCTGAAATGTTTCCATACGCGTATACTGTGAAAAGACTTTGCCAAAATACATTATTTTCCATACAAAGTTTGAATGCATTTTTCATTTAAAAGTAAAAAGAACAAAAACAAAACAAAACAGAAAAAAACACACCATGATTTACTGCTTAAACGTGTTAGTTTTCATGTGTTTGTTAGAACAACCGCTTGGCGGCTTTGTTGAGTATTCATAAATTCCTGCCTGCCAGATAATTGCATTGTATTAATATGGTATGAATAAATGGAAGTGGTAATTATGATTTTATTCCTTATTTTGCAGCTTACACTTTGCTTTGCTTCAACTGCACAAAATTATCATGTCTGAAATAATATGACATGGTAATTTGCTTTAGAACCATTCAGATCATATGCCAACAGAGAACCCTATCCAGAGTAATTGGATGGATAGCATAAAGCACATATAGATTGGATTATTATATTTCAGGCTTTGACTGATCCTCAAGAACTGTGTGAAATGGCAAAAAAGATGCCTTTTTTTTTTTTTTTTCCAACTGGATGTTTTGAATAAAAAAAAAAAAAAAAAAGTCATTTTAGACACAGTTGTTACCTTTCTATCACAATGCATACTCTACACCACATCATCAGTTCTGAAGCCCCCAAAGACACAAATGAGGATTAGCCACAGAAGATATAGTTCTAAATATCCAGATACAGAAGATTTGACTCTACTGCACACAACTTACAAGAGATGTTACAATACATGCTAATGTCAATTTGATGTTCTGGAATTCAATCTACATTTGCATTACTACTGCATTTAATGATGGACTCCAGTAACAGTTCAGAAGACTAGATCTGAGAATTAAGACTTCTCTTTCTTTCTTGTATCTAGAAATTTGAATATGCTTCTCTCTGTGTTTATGGCTGCTTTTTAGCCTCGGCATTTTCTATCCCATCTAAGTATTCATGTTTCAGACATAACAGCAAACCTCAACAGCAAAGCATAGCGTTCCTCCTATGCAAGATATGACTTAAGACAGTGCAATGGCCTGGAAATAATGACTAGCTGTAATGAGGGGATAAGAACTCTGCTGGCTGAGGATCAGGCAGGAGTGTCTTCTCTTGAATTCTCAGATGGTCCTGCCTCCCCAAGATTTTCCAACTCGCCAGGTTTGCAGATCACATTGTGACCATTAAGCACGTATTCCTAGAGACTCTCAGAAATTACAATCCTCATTTCAGTAACAAGACAAAACAGATACAAGTCCACAGCAATTAGAAGAAATGCTGCTGTGGCTCTTCTGCTGCTTTTATTACATGTGGTGCTCTCATCAAGAGTGCAAGAGTGCAAGTGTTTCTATGAGAAACAACTGAGCTACCTCAGAAACAACTGAGCTACCTGGATAAAATTCTTTGACATGGATTCAAGGCACAGCAAGACCATCAGGAATGCACCCAGCAGTCATAGCCATTTTGTATTTCTGCCAGTACTTTTCCTTCAACTCAGCAGTCCACCATCAGTCAGCCCAAGGAGCTATGTGAAAAGTGCAGAGGATAAGAGCAGTATAATTATCTCCAGAGGACTGAGTGTATATGGTGAAGAGCTTTATAGACTGTTGTGGGTTTTTTTTGTTTTGTTTTGTTTTGTTTGTTTGTTTGTTTTGCATGTATTACATCAGTGATCCTGATGATAAGATCAGATCAGCACCCCTAGATTAACACTTTGCAGGCTTCTGTATGAAGTTTTTTCAGAGTTACTGCTATCTGGATTGGAAATGGAGGAAGAAAATATTATTCAAAGGGCATCTCAACCTCGTATCTTCAAACTTGTTCAGCCAGATATTTTTCAAATCTTCATCAAAGGCATGAATTTGAGAATTAAGATCGTTCTACCAACTCCAAAA
Source organism: Tetrao urogallus (assembly GCF_951394365.1). Classification (NCBI taxonomy): domain Eukaryota; kingdom Metazoa; phylum Chordata; class Aves; order Galliformes; family Phasianidae; genus Tetrao; species Tetrao urogallus. Next base: position 88,754,332 of record NC_136815.1, on the reverse strand, counting down.
AACAAACAAAAAAACCCTGTCTCTATACCAGTCATAGATAAAGGAGACAGCTGTAAAATAAATTAAGATTTCTATTCTTAAATTCTTCAGCTATTACAAAATTTAATTAGGAGACATAAAAATTTTCAAAGAGTTTTCATTAAAAGGAAACAATAAACACTACAGTTAATGGAACAGCTCACTGGGGATCATAAAAGCAAGGCATTCAAAAAAGAAATTGTACATGCACACACACACAAAAAACAAACGTAAGACCTCTGGTCATTTTCTAAAAATTTTGATCACAATATAATATGGCTTAACTGAAAAAAATACAGCTCTTACAGCCCAGTTATCTTTCCATGTGTATGCATGCACAGCATCAAATAGGGTGTATTATGAGAACACAGTGTGGGGGCAAGAAAATTACAAAAAGTAGAGGATATTTAATAAGATTTTCTTTCAGTTATCGTGTCAGTAAAGTATACAAAACAGACACAATGAAGGTGAATAGGCCAGGAGAGAACAGCAGATTTAAGAGCAGCAAATACTTGAAGCAACGTTGCAGCAAAGAATGTTTCTCCTTTAAAAAGAGTGAATCACCCTGAATACTCAGCTCCACACTGTGCACTAACAAAAAATGAGTAGAAGAAAGATATTCCTTTGGCATTGTCCAGGAGTGATGTGTGGGAGTGATGACAGAAAATCAGAATGTACCAAAACATTTTCTGTTTTAAATATATTAAACTTTTCCTGCAGGACAAGAAATAGCATCTGGTACATTCTAATTTAAGAACTTTTCAAGAAGGTCATGACAACTGCCTTGGAATATGTTGACCTATATCCTCTAGTTTTCTTGCTATGTACAATATTCATGGATTTTGTTTGGTAAAGATAACTGGAAAGCACACAGAAAAAGCTTATTGAAGAACTTCGAATAGTTTAATGTTTCTTTTACTCCACCTCTCTCTATATAAAGTTTCCTTCTTACATGCCAGAAAAATCAGTAGTTGCAATCCATACATGTTTTCACAGCCTAAGTCACGTGAAGCTCTACAGAGATTTTTATGCAAAAGATAGCAGCCACTTTTTTAAAGTGGCTTTTGGAGAATTCAGCGTAGAAGGGACTTTTTGTCAGCTTCAGAAGGATATGCAATGCACATGAAACTCATAATGCTGTTGAGCACAACCGAGGTGTTTTGGCTTAATGTACTTAAAATTTGTGACCAAGAAAACAAAGAGAATTAAACATTTCTTGATTTATGTACACTGGATAACAACTATAAAATAACCTCTTTCTGATGCATCCTCTCTTTGGGCCCCAAGGTTTTCCATACTAAAGAGTTAAGACTTTTTCTTTCAGCACTTTCTGAAGGAAACTTGCCATTTCCCTTATGTTAAGATTACTGGTGAAAGATCTTTAACTCAGAAAATGAAGTGAAAAATGAAAAGAAAAAAGAAAGCAATGCAAGGTAAAACACGGCTGAGTTCCCCATCTATGAAGGAAACATAGTATTTATTTAAAATATTTAAAAATTTTATTTCAGTTTTAATCTACTTGCTTTTCTCCGTTCTGTTAGAATTCCATTTAACAGGGAAGACATTAGGAGTACCTACCTGTGTGAGAGGACTAAAAAAATCCTCAAGTATCATAACTGGTATTAAAAGC
>NC_136815.1:88730184-88747684 GCF_951394365.1 Tetrao urogallus | reverse complement strand
CCCTGTCAAATCATTTCAACGTGAGCCAACTGAAAATTTATTATCTTATAAAGATCATCTATGTCTTTTCCCAGCATGCTCTTTGCAGACTATACTGATATGATGTCCACAGCAGCTGCAATTTTATTTAGACAAGAGAGAACAAGTGATAACAAACTCATGCATGTAGTTGCTCTTCGATAAGTTGCCTCATGACAAATGTTTAGTCTCACAGTTACACAGCAAAAGCCAAAATGTTCTATCACATGCTCGAAAACTAAATAAAGTTACATTTACGTATGTATCATACGTATATATGCTACTTCTTATCGTCCTTATTAGTAAATTTTACCACTATGATTCATAAAAATACTGCTGCTTCAAAATAAATGGTGAGTAGGCTGTTGTGGTGCAGCTCCCTGCCTGGGTTTGTTGCTGAGCCTGGGGATTGTTCTGTACTTGGGGCAAATGGATAAAGGGGAACAAGTAGCCAGGAACACAAAAGACTTGTCAGAGAGGGAGACCTCAGACAAGATGAACAGGAGTGTTCCAGCAGGATGTGATGGCCTGGCTGCCTGAGCAACTGTTATCTCTGATCCTTATCTCTTTGTAAATGGTTGGCTATGTGAGCCAGATCTTTCCTAAGGGTTCTACCAGAGCAGTGTGGGGAAAAGGAGGAAAAGGAGGGAAGCACTACTTATTGGACATGCAGCACAGTGCAGAAGAGGTGGCTATGCTGTACGTTCGCCTTTCTGATAGCTTGATTCCTGCCAACTTTCTCTATATTTAGTCTCACTTTGAAACTCTGAAATCTGCAAATTATATTTTATCATGCTCATGTAATGGTGAAAAGTAAAATAGTATGCAAGATTAATACAAAAGTAGATTCCTAAAAATGGCACAACTGGCATTGTGATAAAAATCCTGCTACCCCATCAGCACTTAACGGAAATGAAGAAGAGTGTGTAAGGGAGGAAGTCAGTTCTGCCTCTTCAGCAAACTGTGCTAATTCTCATTAGTGTCAAGGATACGCCGTACAAAGAGGATTGGGCCCGTACTTGCAGCTGTTTTCAATTAACATTTTAATGTAAATCTGAGGAGATGCAGACAGGTAACAGGTGTGGATCATTCTAATCAAATAGCTCTTCTGGACTTTATTATTTATTTCCTGTTATACAAAATGCCATAGCACACATTTTTCTGAAGCTATCATTTAAGAGAGGGAAATCCAGAAGAGAGATTGCCAACAGGTACAGCAGCTCTTAAAGAAAAGCAAAAGCCTAGCAAAAGCAGTCCTAAAAGACTTCATTTAATCAAAAAAATACCAGGAAGTTGATAGCTGCATAGTTACAGAGTATCACACATCTAATCCCTACAGTTTACCACAGTACACAAAGATAAAAGAACTCCAATTAACCAAACTAAAATAATAAACATAAAATAATCATATAAGGGATACACTGCTGTCTTTTATTCACTGGAAAATACTATAATATGGGCAAAAATTGTTAAACAGGGCAAGCCATGTTTAATATCTTTATTGATTATCTGGACAATGGGATTGAGTGCACCCTCTGTAAATTTGCAGGTGACACCAAGTTGGGAAGAAGAGTTGATCTGCCTGAGGGCAGGAAGTCCCTACAGAGGGATCTGAATAGAATAGATTGATCAGATAGGGCCAGTGGGATGAACTTTACCAAGACCAAGTGCCAGGTCCTGCACATCAGTCACAACAAGCCCATGCATTGCTACAGGCTTGGGGCAGAGTGGCTGGCAAGCTGCATATAGGAAAAGGGATTTGTGGGTGTTAGCTGACAGCCAGCTGAACAGAAGCCAGCAGTATTCCCAGGTAGCCAGGAATGCCAATGGCCTTCTGGTTTGCATCAAAAATAGTAGTAGGGTAGTTAGCAGGACTAGAGGGTTGACTGTTCCTCTGTAGTGAGGTGACACCTTGAGTACAATGTTCAGTTTTGGACCATTCCGTACTAGAAAGATGTTGAGGCCCTGGAGTGTGTCCAGAGAAGGGCAATGAAGCTGGTGAGGGGTCTGGAGCACAAGTCTTATGAGGAGTAGCTGAGGAAACTGGGATTTAGTCTGGAGGAGACTCAAAGGAGACCTTATCTCTCTCTACAACTACCTGAAAGGAGGTTGTAGTGAGGTGCAGGTCAGCCTCTTTTCCCAGGTAACTAGTGATAACAAGAGAGATAATGGCCTCAAGCTAAGCTAGGAGAGGCTCAGGTTTGTTGTTAGGAATAATTTCTCCTCAGAAGAACGGTGAGGTATTGGAATAGGCTACTCAGGAAGGTGGTGGAGTTGTCATCCCTGGAAATTTTCAAGAAAGGGGTAGATGAGGCAATGAGGACTATGCTTTTGCGAGCATGCGTGATGGGTTGATGGTTGGACTACATGATCTTAGTGGTCTTTTCCAGTCTTAACAATTTTATGATTCTATGCTTTCACTTAGATGGAGAGAGGCAAGTCATCTCAGTGACTGGCTGCAACTACGAGAACAAACAAATCCCTCTAATACACAATATTGAAAAAAAATCTATGTTTGCTTTTTGAAGGTTCTTCAGAATGTTTTTATTTTAGAACTTACTGTAATTACTAATTTTCCAGTCCTTTCAGAAAAAAAAGAAATATAAAAAAGATATTTTTATATCACCTGATTTTGAATTGTTGCTACTATATTCCATCAAACTGAACAGGGGTTCTTAAAAGCAGAAGGTTTTATACTCCAGAAAAAGTAAACCACTAAGACTTTATTATTTTAAATATATTTAATATTTAAATGTAGAGCAGGGTGGATCTTATCTATCATTATTCTAAATCCTTATTAACACAAAAGAAATAGATGTACAGATAAATTAGCATGGTACAAACAAGTGCTATCAATTAATTTCATCACGCTTCAAGCTTGTTAAAACATTTTCTGCCAATATTTTGTATTAGCTGTTTCTGACTAAGATATTGCATTAAAAACTCCTGTGTCTAGTTAGCTGATATCTTCTTCTACAACTGGATCTGAAAATCCTTGTATTTTCTGCTCAAAATTTGTTTGCCTAACTTCTTTTTTGACGTTCACTATTAAAGAATTCAAGAAAAATTAACAACAAAATTAACAGTGAAACTAAGATATGTAGAGAATGAGTAGAAATCTCAACATTAGATTGAAGTTTTAATAATAAAAAGTGACAGAAAATCTGATATCTCATAAGAGCAAAATAACTAAATGTATTTTTATCTTTTGAGTAAAATTATAACCTTGAATTTTCTTACTGAACAAGTTTTGTAAGTTTGTCTGTATTTAATCATAAAAAAATCCACACATTTTATTTAAATAATTTTAAAAAAATTAAGTTGTGGCATGGTAATTGCTGAAACTAAGTAACTTTCTCTTAATTCTGGAGCTGACATAAAACAGTCCACCTTTTCACTACTGGAGACAACAGCAATTAAATGAAAGGCAAGTAAAAGTATCTTGCTGTGAAAATTTCAGAATAAATTTCACCTCATTGAATAATACTACTTACTGAAACCAATAGGCTGAGTCAGACTCTAAAGCACAAACTGATCAAGGTATTATGCATGCATAATATATATACTATTTTCAAAAATATCGGTAGCAATAGAGCTGTGTTTTTCAGTCTGAAAGATAAAAGCTTCTTCCCATGAAAAATGGGTCAAACCATTCAGTTTTTCTAACCAGCTGTATTTCAAGTCTAGACAGTCAACTGTATTTTCCACTTTCTTTCAGAAATAACTGATTCACTCACTTTAGCAGAAAATTCCTTCCAAGACTGTTTTCAGAACTGAGATCTTATTTTAACCTGATCATTCTACTTTTAGAGCTACAGCAAAGCTTGGTGATTTCTGCATTAAAATAATTAATCAATGCAATATAATGAAATCTCAATGCTATTTATAATGAAATCTTAATGCTATTGAAGAGAGTATGCTGTGCACAATAAACTTCTTTCAGAACCAGAACTGCCTCCTTTCTCAAGCAGATGTGAAGCAGTCTGGCCTCTCTGCTCCAAGGCAGAATCTTACTTCATTTCCATTGGCTCTGAAGTCTGTGTCATGGCGATCTGTATTTCTTGTACTTTCTTGAGCTCAAAGAAACTGTACTTATACTATGAACTCTTTGCAGCACTTAGTTTGCCTTGCACCAGTGGTTTCTCACATTTCTGCATTAGTTTCCTTTGTCTGGAATTCTAGCAGTGTACTTATTGGGGAATGAAACTACTGAACACATCGGCGGTTCATCCTTCAGCCACCTCAGACCTTGTTCAGCCACCTTCTTCAAAGCCAATAAGGCAATGAGTTGTCAGGGTAGCTACAGAGACTCAGTTACTAGTCTGGCTTTGGAGCCAAACACATAGCAGCCTCAACCCATCTACAGTGTACTGATAAATAAATAAGACCTTGAGCCAATGCCTCACTGACAGCTCAATTTACAAACTCTTAAGGATTAGAGTACTGTTAACTTACGAATGACAACACACCTTTGTAGCAATTAAGCCTTCTCTCTTTCTACTGGGATGACTTCTTTTAAACTGTAAGCATAGGCATATTATGACTAATATGGTAAACTGGGAAACTTTAGAAGAGGTTTCTTACCACTGCTGCTACCAAGCCATTGCTAGCAGTGATGTGGAACCAATGTTAGTCACATGCACCTCTCTAAAGCTGATGCACAACATCTCAGACCTCATTACTTGCTTTCAGTGTCCTGCCATTACCTTCATTAAGTGCATGTCCATCATAATCTGATCAGATTTTATTGATGTCAGCCCTGATGACTTCCATATCATGAGCAGTCCTGGTGATCAAAAAAAGTATCCAAAATGGATACAGAGGTCTCTGACACATAATTCATGGAGTACTGCATGAACTATTTAATCTCCCTGAAGATCAAAATAGCATGGTACTTTATTAAGCAATTTACGCCTAAACAAATAGCCTGCTTTAAATAACTTGTGGCTGTTACATCCACTATCACCCTAGATCATCTCTAATGGAGAAGTAGTTAATAAATCAATTGTTGTTTGAATAGGGAATCCTGTCATGTTGCTTATGTGCCATTTAGAATAAGGATCCTAGCTAAGTTGGAGAAACTGGAAAAAAAAAAATCGCTGGAAGAACAGAAGATGGACTGGAAAAGAATAGGGAGGAAATATATTTCCTTTTTAACTTCATGTCTAAAAAACCTCTAAAATCAAAAAGCCTCAACAGTAAGAAGGGAAATGTCAGTAAAATGACATCAGAGAATATGCAGAAAAATAACAATAGACTGTAGCAAAGCATAAGTGTTCTGTGTATTGTAAAGAAATTATATAGATTGCAGCCCTTGTAAAGAGAATGATGTCTATGCAATAAAAGCATTTTTTCCTAAAGTACATTTGTTTACATTATAAAGTGTCTCCCTTCCCAGCCTTCTGTATGCTGCTGCCCCTTCAGCACAGTCACAGTCTAGTAGAAGATTAATATTTCAGAACTTGTCATGGGCAGTTTCACTTGACTCTGTCACTGCCTATGTCTGACAAGCTATTTATCATGCTGCTAAGTGTCAGCATTAAATTATCCCTGCTGTTATGACAGCAACATTATTCATCAGGATTACAGTTCCAGTACAAGGCTGCTTACAGCTGTTACCTTCTTCTGGGCTTTATCGATCGCTGCTCTTTCCATTATATATATATATATATTATATATATATATAATATATAAATATATAAAAGACATCTATGCACATGGCCATTCACATCTTGCATGTTTATTTTCATTTTTGTACTGACATTGAACAAAAAAAAAAATATCCCAGAAATGGGTTTCCACAGTTATAAAATGCCTCAAACAGAAGAGAATCTCATTCCCTTCGAGAGGCACATTCTCTTTGAGGAGACAGAGAAAGACTGTAAACATTATTGATCATAATGCATAGGCACCCAAGGTTGAAGCACGTTGCTTGACAAATCGATCTGCGTTTGTTTTAACCAAGTCACCCTTCCTTAACCACTGCAATGAAATGACAATGAAATCAAGAATTATTTATTGAGATGTGCAATGTTATTCACAGGCAGCTCAACTGTGCCTCATCTCCAGTCCGAACTCTGAACGCTCCAATTACCTTCTGTGGGATTTTGGTTTGGAGTAGGATAATACAATGAATAAGGATAAGAGCGCACTGAATTCCTTAGAAATTCTTTCGCAGTGTAAACTTGGCTTAATTTTCTGATATTCTTTCCTTCTTAAGAAAAGAACGAATGAAAATGACTATTAGCACATTTGGTTTAATCTGTTTTCAGTTTTATCTCTTTAATTAGTTTTTATTTCTAAGATTTCTATGTTTTCAGAACAGCTGCCCTGCAATGACTTGTTTGATTTGTTTACTCCCATTTTACCTTTGGTTGTTTCTCTTATCACTGGGCATTAAGAATAAATAACAGCATGGTTAAAAATAGGTTGGGAAAAAAACATAAAGCCATACTCATAAGTCTATGCACGGTTTCTTTTAAGCTATAAGAATATCAGAGTCTTTCAAAACATAGGAATCAATTCAAACAGTAAATGTTGTGATGTCCCACATGTTAGAGCTCTGGAAGAAGGCACCAGGCATGTACAATGCATTGTATCATTGTACTGAACTGTAAAAGGGAGAGAAATTTGAATAATTTTAAAGAATGCACCCTGCCATCTCCATACTCTTTACATGCAGTAATTTAGAGATCTCTGAAAATCTTTGAGATTTCAAACCACACCATTAGCCAGGTCTCTCACTGAGTGCCTGTTTCAAATCGTTGATACATGCCAAAATAAAAAATGCTTCTAAAAATCAAGTTCTCAAAATTAGTTCTAAAATGCAGTAGCAAATAAAATAGAAGAATGCCATCATCGGGAAGAGTATTCTTCTACTTCATATTCTCGTGGGAACTCATGGATGTTACTGGCTTTCAAATCAAACAGTGCTTGGTGTCTTCCTTAGAAATCAAGGTACTAAGTATACAATTGAGTAAGACTTTTAGCTTTTATTAAAGAGTTACTTTTCATTTGTTTATCTGCAAGGAGTACATTTAAAAGGTTAATTTTAGCGATTGAAAACAAGTGGACAACAAGCCTTTCCAAACTTGCAAATCATTTTGAAGTCCTGCTGTTTGGAGGAGATAGGGACAATTTCTAAGTCTCTAGGGTGGTATATACCTAATGCGCTTTGCAAGAAAATTGCTAGCCCATCTGTAAGATGCAGCAGTATGGCCCTTCCCATGGAATGCCAGAGCTGCAATGATACGAGGTTCCACACCATGGTCTTGGTGTTGCACACCAGTGACTACAAAGCTGTGGCATCACCTACAAGTTCATCCCTTCTTCCTACACTGCTACACATGAAAGCACAGAGCTCAGTCCATCAACACCATTCTCCTTCACTCACTAGCTAGCTGACCCAGTGCTTGCACAGATTCAAACATAAGGCTTATTTACATCGTGTGCCTTTAGTACTCCTCAGCAAAAGATGATGGAGAAACAGGCAGATAAACAGAATATGATTTTTCAATCTAAGGTCTTTTTCAGGACTTTCTTGTCCAGTTTCATCATTATATTTTTTCACGTTCTTAACCTTAAGCCAAGTTTCTCTAAGCATGCTATTCATCAAGATGTCTCAATAGCTCACAAAACTAAAATAATCTGAGAAATCACTTTTTTTGTCCTTCTTGCTACTTTTCTCCTGGTATTTACAGCAAATCAAAATTCTGTTAATATTATACACTATAAGTAATAATAATATTAATTATTCAAATATTAAAAAAATGAAAGGATAATTCTGACTGAAGTAGACAACATATCTGTATTCTCTTAACGTTATCTTTCAAATTAACTTTTAAAACTCTAAACTTGGAATATTTTCTGCAGTTCTCCACTGAATTTATTTGAATAAACATAAAAATAGGTATTTCCTTTAAACAAAGCTACAGAAATTTCAAATACAATAACCTGTCTCACCATATAAGTGCTGTTTATATTTTCCCTTGACAAAATCACAAAGTTTTAAAGGGAATTATCAAAGTCAGGGGAGTAGATTAAGATAGTTTTGAACTCAAGAGGAATTTCACAGTTAAAATTAAGGACGCTGTTTGAAATAGTTTCAGAATCCCAAATCTGCTAACAGTGTTAATAGATGATACCCAAATGATACTTCTCATGTTCTTCAACAGCTATGAGACAAAATCAATACTAGTAACAAGGAGAAATTTGGGATACCTGTAATATATCAAGTTGCCAGATTTTACAGCGATGTAGAGAATATTTCAGTGGTGTGGTTTGGATCAAGAAGAATAAATGCTGCTTTTTGAAATGCCGGCACTTTTCCAGGTGGGAGTAGAAATCTGAAAGAGAAATAGCAGTGAAAATGACAGAGCAGTAAGCTATTTGCAATTAAAAGTCTTGGAAAAACTAGAATTTGAAAAGAATTCTGAGAGTGATCTGTGCATACAGCTTCATAGATTTAATAAAACAAGGCCAAAATAGGAGTATTTTGCCAACAGCCTGCCCCTTACAAGGAATCTGTTTAGTTTAGATTCATTGGTGATTACATTCAGCTGTGTTATCTGTTTGAGAGCTTTTAACTTTGAATGCTGCAGTAAGTGTCAATCTTTATATTACTGAAGGACAATTAGGCAAAACATGTAATTGTATGGTCACTTATTAATTTCAAGATCCAATGTCATAAATTATATGCCTTAATTAATGCCACACGTCAATCACAATCTGGAACTTTGAAAGGATAAAGAGGTTAACAAGAATATGTAATTAAAAGAAAACAGTGAATAAAGGCACAGCTGAACAGTTTATAAATTAGACAAGAAAACGGGTGCTGCGTCAGCAAGTAGGAGCCAAGACAAAAACAGAGGGTTGATAGAGCACATAGAAGAATTACGAAGTCAGAATATGAAGGGAAGTTTGAAATCTTAAGGTTTTTTCCATTTGGAAACCAAATGTTTGGCAGAAAGTTATTTGAAGAGAGAATTGTGGAGTAAGTCACTATCTTCTTCTGTATCTTACTGCACAGGATGAAGAGAGAAGAGTGCATGTTTGCACATACTTACAGAGTCTCCTCATACTGCAGTAGCTCTGTCATCACAAGGAAGTAGAAATATTGTCTTATATCATGCAGACAGGCATGCATAGCAAAAAAAAAAAAAAAAATAGAGAGAGAAAAAAAGCCAGTTTAAGTGCTATTTTGATACAAGGGAAGAAATAAGGGCATTGCAGAAGGCAACTAAGAGCTCTGCTCACTGCTGTATCTGCTCTCCTGCAAGGTTGTCTGCTGCTTGGAAGAAATTGCAGTAGCCCTCCAGCCCCTCTTACTGAAATCTTTGTGACAAAAAAAGAAAAAAATGGGTTGAAAGGAAACCATGCTAAAACATGAATGTAACAGCAGGTAGATGGAAGGAAAAAGTGAGCAAGCAATTAATTGAATTCATCTTATTCTGCTGCAATAGAAAGTTCCAAGATTCCTGTGATGAAAAGTAAGGACATAGAGGAATACAGAGTGGCAGGGAGCAGATGAGCATACAGCATCAGTCACTTCCTAATGCTTTAAAATATTATCTCTGTCTCCAGACTATAAAGCATTTTCTAGTGAGGAAAAGAATACAGGGATAGAAGTTTTGTTTTTTAAATTAATATATTAAAGCTGCATCTATACTAGTTGTAAGGAACTCAAAATCCTGTAATGAGTGGAAGTCAGATGGACTTAAATCTTATTCAAACAACATTTATATTTTTTAACCTCTAATATTATTCTATCACAGATTAAACAAGAGCAAAAGTCAAACGGTCACGGGCTAATAATGAAAATCCCCTAAGGGTACATTAAGCAAAGACTCCTCTCCCATGTGTAAGTCAGTATTTTACCCCTCAGCTGAGTACACTTCAAGAAATGGACACAGAAGCATGTTCATCTGATTTCCTTTCCAAAACAGCTGCGGGCAGGTTTCTAAAGCCCTGAAATCTCCCCGCACATCCCTTCTGCACCCAGAGCAAAGCAGAGGAAGGAGGGTACCTGGCAGTGGTTGGATGATTTCCTTGGGTCATGGTGCACAGTCATCTGACCCCAGCTGCACGTGAAGGACATTCAGTTTTGTCAATTTTCCCACAAGCTGCAGCCTGCTCTTCTCCTCTGTGTCTCAGAAGAGGAGCTGCTTGCCTCTCCCTGAACCATCAAAGGGACTGATGATGTGGCACAGCACTGCATAGGCTTGCAGCCACAGTGTAGGGCAGCATTCTCACCTTGCCAAGGAGAAGAGTATTCATTATAAGCACTTCTCTCCTTTTAGGTCCAGAAGAATTCACCTGAGTTTAATTTAAGACATCAGGGCTGCAGCCAAACTAGCAGAAAGCAGCTCCACAGAATGGGGACAGTAAACTATGATGGAGTGCAGGTTTACTCTCCCATGCTGGACCCACAACCTCCAAACACACTATGAGTGCATCTTCTGACACCTTCTTCTTTCCTTCTCTAGCTCCTGGTAGGCATGGAAACTGAGATGGGTTGCATTATTCTTCTACCACACCAATGTTCCATGACCATCCAAAAGGAATGCAGCAGCCTAGCCCACCCCTACAAACAGCCCATCTTTTTTCTCCTTAGTTAACACACATTTTAACAGCTTGCAAAAGGTAGCAGCAGAGTAACTTCAAACTCTATTGACATGTTTGGGTAGTAAGAATAATTTTATTCCAGCATGAAATTACAGAAAGTTTCCAACAAAGCTGCTGAGCACATTTTCATTGCATCCCACAGGTCATTGAGATAGGACAGCCCCAAAGATGTGCCCCAGAGAGGCCACAGGATGCAACAGGAGTGGAAGGTGCTCATCACTATCTCTTAATTTTGGACACAAATTTTTCTTTTCTTTCCTACGCAGTCCTCCTGTACAAATTAGATGCACTGCTAGTACTATAAACAGCTGTTCTTCAAGGCATATATCTGTCTGTGTGCACAGCCACATGTCTTATCTTCTAAATTTTATCCGTTTCTTCTTCCCTCTACTTTAAATATTCAGGTTATAAAATTATAATGGATCTGAGGTTCAAGGTTTTTTTTTTTCTTTTACATACTATATGTCAATCCTTCTAGAACCATTTATATTTGAGATTATAAATATTTCCAGTTCACAGTTCATCAGCAAAAATGGCATATGCTGCTAGAAGTAACAACCCTGTGGCTTCAATGCCCTGAATTTTCTCGTTCTATAATGTTTTTAATGAAGATCCCAGATGTTAGATATGAGAATCCTACCACAGCATCATGTGTATCTGATGTACTGCTTTAACCTATTGATGCAACATATTCTTTATTGTACAGTACTCACAGTGATGCCATAAAAGTATTTTAATCACTGACAGAGTAATCTTCACTCATGATACTTTTCCCCCTTCTCCAGCTAATTTGCATCAAAAGATTGAGACGTTAACATAACAATAACTAAATTACAGTTAAAAAAAAATATCTTGGTAAACTCAATCCTGCAGGGTACTGGAAACATCCTCTGAAAGGCTGAGGCTTCCAGCTCTTATCAAAGTCAATGAGAACTGCAGGTGCTCTGCAGCTTGCAGAATTGATCTCTTTCATATTATCAGTTACCAGCTGTTATCTAATATGTATTGTATTGTATGAAAAAAGAGCTATTTTCTGTGTTCATTGTGGTGAGAATCATTAAGAAGATTTACTTGTCAGACTTCACACATCATGAAATCACTTCTGTATGAAAAAAAAAAAAAATTATCCCACCAAAAAAATTGTTGTATCTGCTTTCTGCATTAGCTATCAAAGTAATGTTCACATTCCTTTCAAGTATCATTATAACACAGTTTTGCATTAGAAAACAATGAAAACTCCAGCATTATTTCACCAATAACTCCAGCCCACTCCTCACAGATGCTGAACCCCAGTTCTGCTCAAGTAATTGAAAGCAGTTTTTCACAACCCAGGGATTATATGCCTAATCTGTTGTGCCTGGATAGAAATGGCTGTCTGTGTGTCATATCCTTTTATTCCTAATCAGATGAGCCATTTTCTCATATTAGATGTATGTGTAAGTGAGTAACCTATAGCTTTCCCTTTCTTTTTACAGGAAGGGAGATGGATGCAAAAAGCGCACACAATAAGACCTGGTAAAAGCTGGAGGCTGAGCCCTCAGCCACAGCAGTCTTATCTGTGGGTACGTTCCTGTGCCTGGATTAATTTGACAAGGGATGCTTCTCTTTGCAGTCCCACCACAGAGCCTCTATGGCCTAAAATCTTTGCATGAAAGCTCCTCAGACCCTTTCCTCAGGACCAACGACTGCTTGCCCCCTAACCTTTAGTAATACATCTCAACACAACAACCACTGCAGCTCAGTTTCATGTGATTTAGGGATTCCCTGGCCAGCACCCCTTCTCCCATCAGCACTGTAATTTCTTCAATAACTAGGCCCAACACACACAGCACTATACAGGGGCAGCTATCTGTGTCCCCCGGTCCTCACGAGGTCAGAACACCCATTCATGTGTATCTCCCTTTCCAGGTCTGGGGGGAAAAAAGACACCTGATCTTGCATCATTTCAATAGTAAAGAATGCCATCCCAAAAGACCATAACATGAAGACAAACAAAACTCACCAACCAAACAATTATTTTTTACAATCTCGTGATTTTTAATAAAAGCTCGTGATTCAGAAGGTCCATCTCAGATGCATGATTTAGTAGTGAAGGTTTCAGACTGAGCTCGGCTTCACGGCATCTGAGTGCCTTCTGGCACAGTGTTAAGCAACCTAACTAACATCTGTCATTGTTTTTGTTGTTTTTTTTTTTTTTCTTTTCATGCTCTCTGTCCTTTTTCTGCTTCCTTCCAGGACAGATGTGTAAAAAGTGGAGTGTTTCATTCTGGTTACTTTTAAAGGATGGTGTTATATGAGTCTGTACAAGTAGGGAATGAAACTAAAAGAAAACAAATACAGCATTTTTATTTCAGAGGGAGAAAATGGAAAGGTACACCTTTACATCGACGCATTAAATATGTGCAAACTATCTTCACAAAATCCTAGGTGGAAGGTGGAAGGTGCAAGAAGGGCATTAACTATTAAGTGGATAGATTTGGAGGAAAATGGTGACTTCCTCCATGGAATTTGATTAGCTCCAATCCTCTGTTCTCTTGGTGCATCTGAGAGGATGCCCTATCCTTTCTGAGCACTGTGCATCAGTATCACATCTGCTAATGTATCACAGTACCACCATCGTGTTAATACAACCTGCAAATGTCAGAGTGATTCCACAGCTGTAATTCTTGCAGTAATTCCCTCTGGTTTCAGAACTCCCCACTCAGCCCTTACTCAAGCAGAACTTCCCTCGAAGTCAGTAAGAATACAACAACTGATGGGTGTAAAAAAAAAAAAAAGAAAAAGGCTTGAAAATTTCAGAATTTAGGAAGTTAGTTTATTTGACACTGACTTATTTTTATTCTCTTGCTATTTGTTTTTTTTTTTTTTTCCATGATCTACGACTGCTTTGTAAACCAGAAGCCTCCCGCCTGCTTTACAAATCATAAACATCAGAAATAGCTGCCGTTATCCACAGGCTGTTTCTGAGGTGATTTTGCTGTGGTCTGCACACACTCCTTAAGAGATTTTCCTCTTCATACTTGATCTGTTGTCTCCCTGTTGAAAATATCACTGACACCGCTGAGGCTAACAAGGTCAAGTGCTTTGAGATGGAAGCCTTTTGTACTGATGAACAGCTGAAGGGTGCGACATATGTTTTAAGGCCCTAGCAGCTGGCTCAGTGGGAGCCTCTTGGGTCTCCTTTAATGATAAATCCAGGCCCTGCTACTTCATCTCAGCATAGAAATAGCAGCATGTTAGCATTCATCCAAAGCCTTGTGTCTGTCATTAACTCAGCCCTTCTACTGTAGTTACATGGCAGAGCACAGCTGACATATCACCTGTCCTCCCACTTTGTAGAACAGGAGGGCAGGTTATGCATCAGTGCAGCATTTAAATGCCATTTGACTGAAAACTACTGATTACTCCACATGTTTTATGTCTCTCTTTTTTAATTTTTCTGAATGCCAGCTGATCACAGTTGTTTCTTCCTCTTTTTAATTTCTGTTCTCCGAGTGTATATATGTAAGTATGAATATGTATAAAGCTTGATAAGAGAGTCTTAGAAATTTTGTGAAGCAACACATACAATAGATATAAAACATTTATGCAATTGTCTCCACAGGAACAAATCAGCTCACGGCTGCACAAGGCCTCAAAGGTCCCAACCTCCCATTAAGGCATGTGCTGAAGAACAAAAGGGAATAACAAATTCAGCAATAAATGCTTTGTTGAAAAGTTTTGAAGCCACTGGTCAGGAGGGAGGGAATTTTCCCACTTCTACTACTCCTCTAACAGTTTTCAGTCCTCAACTTTATCCTTTAACAGGTACTTTGGGATCCTTGAGAGTGAAAGGTGCTATATAAATGAGAGATGTATTAATAAAACCCCCAACTGCAGTTCAGCTGCAAATGGGAGCTTCTTCAGCTCAAGGCTGGAGTAATTCTGCTAGGCAACCACAGATGGTGTGACAGATGATCTCAGCAGCCCATCCTTCTATGTTTTTTTTTAGTTTAAATTAAAACAAAAAAAAAATTATAAAGCTGTCTTGGCATGCTACAGATTTCAAGGGCCTTAAGTTCATCTCCAGAGCTAGCTTTGGTCCCTTTACTGCTATTCCTTGTCAGAAAGTTTTATACCTGAATCCAGCTGGGGAAAGAATGTGTATGCTAGACATTTGCTTCCACCTTGCCAGAAATGGCATGGGAGGGAGAGAGGTGAATGGCTGGGATAAATGAATCTCTCTGGCTGGGAACTGGAGCAGACTTGGTATCAAAGAAAGAGTTCAAAACTTCAAGGCTTTTGGTTCTGTCCCATCTAGTTGAATATCCATCCAGCCCATACTAGACTTTCTTCAAGGTGCCAAATACAAGCACTGTGAATATTGATGCCTATATTTCAGTTAAACAGTTGGAAGATGAGGACAATTCCTGTAATGAAGTGACAGGAAGGAAACAGCAGTACAAGAACATAGTGAAGGTCATTTTCTAATTAATACACCAAAAAGTTCTGGTTGTTAGAAACTGGCTTTTGAACCCCAGGCTAACACTGGTTGGTGCATTGTACTAATACGGAGCAAAAAGTATCAGCTGCTCAAACCCCAGCCATTTTTCTTCAACATTATAACCTAAAATAGATGTAGCAAATAGCAGAAGTTAGAGTGTTTGTGATTATCTACTAACTGAACCGGTTGTGATAACATACTGTTTGTAATAAAAAAAACACTTTTCTAAAATTATTGAACACCTCTTTATCAAAGTTGACATATTAATTTATCAAGACTGAAGTATTACCTCCAACTATATGTCATTTAGTCTCTTGCACATATTTATTTGCTAAGGAAAATTCCCCCTTCCTTAATGCGCATGCATTCCATAGTTGAATCATCAAATTAAATGTTATTATTTGACTTCTTGTTAGCCACTTTGCATCGTCCTTAACACTCTGTAAACATATCCTTTGCCCTCTATAAGCAGATAGGAGCAGCTTCGCATGCACAAAATATGGTCCTCATGGGGAACTTCAACGACGCCGTATCTGTTGGAAGGACAACACAACAGGGCACCAGAAATTGAAAAGATTCCTGTAATGCAGTGATGATAAGTTCCTATTTCAAATGGTACAGGAACCCCTGAGAAAAAGTGCTGTGCCGGACCTTGTCCTCACCAGCAAAGAGAGGCCTGTGAGTAACATGAAGCTCAAGAGTAGCTTTGGCTGCAGTGACCACAAAATTGTGTAGTTCGAGATCTTAGGGGTGCCAAAGAGGGTACACAGCAAGCTTGCTACTCTGGACTTCAGGAGAGCAGCCATAGAACTCTTCAGGGAACTGCTTGGCAAGGTGACATGGGATAAAGTCCTCAAGGGAAGAGGGGCCCAAGAAACCTGGTTAGTATTCAAGAACCATCTCCTCCAAGCCCAGTAGCAGTGCATTCTGAGAAAGAGGAAGGTGGACAAGAACGCCAGGAGGTACCTGTGGATGAACAAGGAGTTCCTGGACTTACTCAGGTGCAAAAAGGAAGTCTATAGGGAGTGGAAGCAAGAGCAAGTTACCTGGGTGGACCTCAAAGAAGTCAGGGATCAGGTTACGAAAACTAAAACCCAGACAAAATTAAATCTAGCCAGGGACATACAGGGGAACAATAAAAAATTATACAGGTGTATCAGTGATAAGAAAGGTTAGGGAAGATGTGGGCTGTCTCTGGAAGGAAATTGGAGACCTGGTCATGAGGGATATGGAGAAAGTTGAGGTGCTCAATGGCTTCTTTCATAGAATCATAGAATCCTTAGAGCTGGAAGAGACCTTTAAAGATCATCTAGGCCAATGCTCCTGCAGTGAACAGGGACATCCACAGCTCAGAGCCTGGCTTCGAAAGCCTTCAGGGACAGGGCTTCCATCATATCTCTGGGCAACCTGTTCCAAGGCCTCACCACCCTCACTGTAAAAGATTTTTTCCTTATATCCAAGCTAAATCTATCCCTTTTAATTTTGAAACCATTTCCCTTTGTCCTATCACCACAGACCCTTCTAAAGAATCTATCCCCTTCCTTCCTGTAGCTCCCCTTTAGATACTGAAAAACTGCTCATTTCAGAACTCTCTCTTCTCCAGGCTGAACAGCCTCAGCTCTTTCAGCCTGTCCTTGTAGGAGAAATGTTCCATCCCTTGGACCATTTTTGTGGCCCTCTTTTGGCTGCACTCCAACAGGTCTATGCCCCTCCTGCACTGAGGACTCCACACAGTACTAGACACAGGCTTTGCTAGCACAGAGTAGAGAGACAGGATCACCTCCCTGTACATGCTGACCACGCATCTTTTGATGCAGTCCAGGATGCATATGGCTTTTTGGTCTGTGGGGGCACATTGCTGACTCAGGTCCAGCTAGCCATCCATCAGTACCCCCCGTCCTTTCCAGCAGGGCTGTGCTCAATGTTTTCATTCTCCAGTTTGTATCATAGTGGGTGTTGCCTCTGCCCAGGTGCAAGACTTTGCCCTTGGATTTGTTGAACTTCATGAAGTTCTCCTGGACCCACTGCTCAAGCCTGCCCAGTTCCCTCTGGATGGCATCCCATCCCTCAGGCATATTGACCGCACCCCACATCTTGGTGTTATCCACAAACTTGCTGAGGGTGCACTCAACCCCACTGTCAGTGTCATTAATGAAGATATTATAGAGTATTAGTCCCTTGGGGGACACTTCTTATCACTAATCTGCATCCAGATATTGAGCCATTGACAACCACACTCTGCTTTTAGTCCTGCAGTCAGTTCTTTGCCTCAATCTCCACCAGTAAGGGCTTCAGCTTCACTGCTTAAGTTGCAGAAAACAAAACTGTAATGTCCTGCATCTGGCTAAAGGCAATCCCAAGCACAAATACAGGCTG
>NC_136815.1:86111755-86157913 GCF_951394365.1 Tetrao urogallus | reverse complement strand
ATAGCACCTTTCTATTGTGCTGGTCCTGTCAGCACTCCTCTGCTGTAACGCCTTTCCTACTGTGCTGATCTGTCCAATTGCTACACCGTGTCTACCCTTTTCTTGAGAACCTCCAGGGTTGGTGGCTCTGCCACATTGCTGGGCAGCCGTTTTGAAGATCTCGCTGCCCCTCTGAAACCATTCTCTCTTGTCCTGTCACTAGTCACCTGGGAAGAGAGGCTGACGTCCACCCTGCTACAACTGCCTTTCATGTGATTTTAGAGAGTGGGGAGGTCTCAGCTTCTTCTTTAGACTAAACAACCCCAGTTCCCTCAGCCACTCCTCATCAGACTTGTGTTCCCCAGCTTCACTCTTCTCTGGCCTTGCTCTCCAAGGTCCCGGTATCTTGCAGTGAGGGTCCAAGAGTGAACACAGTCCTTAAAGTGCAGTCTTGCCAGTGCCGAGCAGAGAGGGATGATCACCTCCCTCTACACCATGCTGATACAAGCCAGGATACCATAGGCCTTCTTGTCCACCTGGGCGTGCTGTTGCCTCGTGTTCAGCCTTGACAGTCCTTTGTCCTTTTCCTCTGCACTGCTTGCCAGCCGCTCTACCCACTCAACCTACATTCATGGGGTTGTTGGGACAAAAGTGCAAGGCTCGCCACTTGGTCTTTTCGTAGCTTGTACAGTTGACCTCAGCCCAGCCATTCAGCCTGTCTAGATCCCTCTGGAGCTCCTTCCTACCCCCTGGCACATTGACACATCCTCCCAGCTTGGCGTCATCCACAAACTTACTGAGGGTGCACTGAGTTCCCTCATCCATGTCAGCCACAAAGATATTGAGCAGGACAGGATCCAACAAAAACACCTAGGGAACAGCACTTGCGTCTGGTCACCAGCTGGATTTAACTCCATTCAACAGCACTCTCTGGGTGCAGCACTCCAATCAGTTTTTCATATGGTTAAGAGTGCACCTGCCAGGCCGCAGAGTACAAAGCAGAAGAGAAGATGGAGAAAAGGAAGGGAAAGACACTAAAGGAGAGATGGGAGATGAGAGACAGAAAACTACGCTCCTCTTTTTCCTCTAAGATGGGAGCAGTTCGCTTCACCTCTTGGCGAAGATGCATTTTGCCAGCACGATGATCAGCGGCAACCCTGAATTTTGTCTCTTCAGTAAATCATCTCCTCTTTGGAACCTTTGGTGAATCCGTCCAGTGAAACTGCGAGGGAGCACCGACACACAAGCATTTGTGAACCTTTCCGTGACAGCCCACGAGGGGGCTTTCTGGCAAGCAAAGCCCAAACTGTCCTCTTAATGCCACACCTCTCATCCTTTCTGTCAGACTGAAGGGATGAAATCTCAGATAACTGTGTATGATGGCAGACGTTCAAGTCGTTCAAGGAATGTGTTGTGGAAGTGGTGTGCAAATGCTTTTGAGAGGTGTAAGAGGATGAAGGAGCATGCAGTTCAAACCGTGTAGATGAACAGCTTGGGAATGCTTCTACCCCAGGTCCCCCTCTGCAGCTTCATTTGCAGTCATTGTTACGGGAAAAAATAAATTTAAAGTAACCAAATGACATAACATTGGCTTTTTGTGGTTGTGATAGCAGCAGACTGGTTCCGCCGATCCCAAGGTCTTCTCAGTCCTGGACTTTGTAGACGAGTCACGTAGTTAGTTGGAGTTACCCTGTCAAATGCTGCTGGAGACAGAGTAAAAGTAGCTTGGAAGCCTGCGCAGGCAGTCTATGCCACTCATTCTGTCTCCTGCAAAGAGCAAGCCTCTTTGCCACGCCATAAGCTATGAATCCAAGAGGATGAGATTTGAAGTTGAATGACCAAGAAAGCACACTCTGTGGTCGCTCTATTTGACAGCTTTCAGTGTTTTTTGGTTTTGTCAATCACTAAGCTAAATCACCTGCCAAACACTGGTTGGTCTACAATCAAAATGTTGCACTGACGCGCAAGGGAAAGGTCACAGCCATGCGGTCCAGGCTGCCAGCTCCTCCAGGAGAATTCAGGAGAAGATGATGTCAAAGGCTTTACTAAAGTCTAGGTAGACCGCATCCACAGCCTTTCCCTCATCCAACAGCCCGCTCATCTGGTCACAGAAGGAGATGAGGTTGGTCAGGCAGGCCCTGCATTTCACGAACCCGTGCTGGCTGGGCCTGACCCCCTGGTTGTCCCAAGCGTGCTGCACGACTGCATTCAAGATGATCTTCTCCATGACCTTCTCTGATGCCTAGGTCAGGCTGACAGACTTGTAGTTCTCCAGATCCTCCTTTTGACCCTTCTTGGACACTGGCATAACATTAGCAATTCTCCAGTCATCCAGGACCTCCCCTGTTGAGCGGGACCGCTGATAAATGATGGGAAGCGGCTTGGCAATCCCTTTTGTCAGCCCCCCCATCACGCGCGGGCGCACCAATTCTGGCCCCACGGACTTGTGACGGTTCAGGTGGAGCAGCAGGTCACTAACGGTTTCCTCCTGAATTGTGGAGGGTTTATTTGTCCTCCATCCCTGCCTTCCGGCTGAGTACCCTGAGGATAACTGGCCTATTGCAGACAGAAGTAAAGAAGGCTTTGAGAACCTCAGCCTTTTCCTCATCCTTGGTGACAGCATGCCCCGCTGCATCCAGTAATGGCGGGTGATTCTTCTTGGCCCTCTCCTTGCTGTTCATGTATTTATAAAAATGTGTTTTCACCTTTTGAGTTTTCCCTCTGCGTACCCTATCATTTCTGAAACAACTCTGACTGTCTTACTGCTGAACGCTGTAAACAGACCCTGGTATGCTTACATGCAACGACAGCAACCTGAGATCAAAGCTTAAGCATAAACCAAGTAGAGGTTGCAGCGCGTATGTGCAGCAGACCTATCAACCTATAGCAGGGGCTGAAGAGATTGTAGTAAAGGAATCCTGTCTACTGCGTTTGTTTTAATCCACACTGTTAAAGCACGGGATTGCAATGGTAATTCTCACTGAAGCATCTTGACACAGTCCTGAATTATATTCTCTATGAAAATATCAGCACGCTTACAGAAGGGAAAGTACATCCGTAGCCATCCCCATTTTCAGCGCATCCAGAGGAACCCCTTAACCATCAGAGAAGTAATGACATTTTTTTGCACGTGAGTCCCTTGTGATTTTATAATCCCTCTCTCATTTTTTGTTCCGTTGAAATCTGTGACCGCGTTCCAACTGATTTCCAGATGGAAAGGGCAGTATGTGTTGTGCAGGCCTCTGAGAAGCAGACAGCACTAAGGCACCGCCCTGAAAACCTATTTTAAAGGAGCTACAGGGTAAATGTGCGTAACTGCATAAAGGAAGAAGCAAGAGAAAGTGAAAACGTCAAAGCCCTTTAGCTTTTGTATGTGTACTAGTGCATTTCTGTCTCCCGTTATCTCTTCAGTCATCTGGTGTGACAAAAGAAAGGCTTGAGTTTTACTATTGCATTTTCCCGCATACGCTGGAGATCTCAAAACTTTTAAGGTGTTCTTTAAATCTTCACAATTGATGTGTCTAAATCAGATGAATTAAAATTAAATGACTTAAAAATAAAATTCAATGGTTTCTTGGATGCAGTGTTGTATAATGCTAAGCACCAAGCCCTACAGCAAAAACAGCTGCATCGGTCACAGAAAAAGCCTGTATTTTCTTGTAGTGAGATAAGTAGAGACTGCAGGAGCTGGCAGGAGACAAACTAGATAGAACAAAGCTGGTTTGCCCCAGCAGGTAAAATAAAGCAAAACCCAAATGTCGAGTGATTTCCAGTCAGATATGAAAGCAGGCAGGAGCGGAATGGGCAACAACTGGAGTTCTCGTGGATTTTAAAACAACGTGAGCCCAATACTTTAAAATAAGCATTTCAGCTGCTGGAAAGATGCCTGCATGGAGTAGGCTCTAGGAAACTTGCACATCCACGAGATCAGCAGGAAAAACAATCTCCTGGTGCAGAGGAAGGTTTGAGAGGATGAAAGTCCGTGCCTTGTAGTTCAGAGGAATTGTCCAGGTCCCGCAACTGCTGGGGTGACAAACTATGTGTATCTATTATTATACATGTTATACAATTTATGCATTATTATATGTATAAATAAAGCATAAATGGTATTACACGAATTCTGAAACACAGCAGTTCCCCAGAGGAAATGTTATCTGATGCAGTAATTTCCCTTGGACACAAGAGCACCCGATGCGTAAAAAGGCATATATATTCCACAGGGCTGCTCCTCTGGGTAAATTCCCTTCATAAGCTCTCAGGAAGACTCCTACTCAAGACAATATACTTCCTACTGCATTTTCCAAGATGTTTTTCTAGACCGATCATATGCACTTGCTTTGTGTCTTGACACTAACAAAGTTTTGTAGGTCAATATATTTTAAAGAATTAACAAATCAGACTGTAGTAACTTCAGCAGGATATCTCCAATGTTGAAAAAAAGAGGAGAAAGTAAAAGAAAAAACATGAACTTTAATGCAACTGAAATAGAGAAATTTGATCGTAACAGATAAAAGTGATATAACAAGTAACTCAGGATCTGTCAGTCAACTGTCTGGCATGGAATACAGACAAACACTCTTTATTAGCCTGTAGCACCATACCATTTTTGCCCCAGTTGACAGCGCTGAGCCTCACGGTGTTCTCTGATGGATATACCACCAGTCACTCCTCACTGTTCTCTCGATGACAGGAACATCTGTGTCACTGGCTGCTCTCTGGACAATGGGTAAGGCCTCATTCAATGCCATTCTCTGCCTCAGAGACATGCTTGGGCCCCAGAATGTTCACTGGATGCTAGCAACGTTTTGATCTCAAATTGTTCTCTGGACACTGGCCCTGCCTGAGCAACAACATTATCAGGATGCTGAGCATGCCTGGTGGATCCATTTGCATGGGTTGTTGTCATTCTACAGACACTTCAATGAGCCAGTTTGTCTCTTAGCTGGGCAAGGCTATTCTTTCCCTGCCTTCTTCACTGCATACAGGATGATGAGAAAGCCCCCAGTTCATAGAGTCATGGAACAACCTGAGTTGGAAGGGATTCAGAAGGATCAACGAGTCCAACTCCAGGCTCCACAAAGGACAACCAAAAAGCTCAATCATCTTTCTGAGCGTGTTCTCCAAACACGAGTGGAGAGGAGGGTCAGCGCTGAGCTCTGCTGTCTGGTGGCAGGAACAGCACCCGAGGGAACGGCACTGTCCCAGGGCCCAACCACCCTGTCCGTGAAGAACCTTTCCCTAATGCCCAGGCCAACCCTCCCCTGAGGCAGCCCCATGCCGTTCCCTCAGCTCTTGTCACAGCCACCACAGAGCAGAGCTCAGCGCTGACCCTCCTTTCCCTTTGTGAGGAGCTGCAGGTCGCCATGAGGCCTCCCTCAGCTCCTCTGCTCTGGGATGAACCATGAAAGGGACCTCAGCTGCTCTTCATACACACTGCCCTCCAATCCCTTCATTAACTCTGGAGCCCACCTCTTGGACACTCTGTCTAGTCTGATCTTGTACTGTGGTGCCTGTGTTCATCCTTCTTAAAAAACATTTTGAAAGAGAGGAGAACACATACTTCTTTTAAAAAGCCTTGTAGCTGTTAATGGTATTAACAATATAAACTCAGAGTTGGAGATTTATTGCAAACCCACAAGATCACAGCAGACTGCGCTTTATCAGCTTGAGGTAGGGCTGGATCAGCTCCTTGGCTCTCTTGCAACCTAGCCTAGCCTGTGACCTGTGAACCCGTGTTTGGCACGACAGTGGGTACTCTAGAGCCACTGCTCAAGGAAACATCCGTGAAACCAAGTTCAGCAGAAATTCATGGTCTGCTTTTTCTGGTATAGCTGCGCTTTCACGGAAAGACCCGCAGGACTGTGCTCTTTTTTGAGATCAGACGCTGCAGGAGAACATGGTTTTGTCAATCACTAAGCCAAATCACCTGCCAAACACTGGTTGGTCTACAGTCAAATTGTTGCACTGACGCGCAAGGGAAAGGTCACAGCCATGTGCCCCTCGTGCCTCCCCATAGTACCCAAAGAAATAGATGCAGAAACCCTCAGCCGGGATGGTTGGTAGAATTTTATTTTCTTAAAAACAGGAACGTCTTGGCCTCTTGCTGTTGTCATCAGAGTGGAAAGTATTTGGCTAGACGCTATTGTCGTATGGGTGGCCATGGCTGTGCCTCCCTCAGCTGTTGGATGGGTGGCACTAGCTGTGGCTGCCATGGCCGTCTGACTGGTGGTCGTGTCTGTGTCTCGAGCTGCGGTCTGAAGGGTGGCCGGAGTTGTGGCTCCCATGGCCGTCTGACCGGTGGCCATGGCTGTGCCTCCCGCAGCTGCTGGATCAGTGGCTGGAGCTGTGGCTCCCATGGCCGTCTGACCGGTGGTCACCTCTGTGTCTCAAATCGTGTTCTGAACGGCGGCTGGAGCTGTGGCTCCCATGGCCGTCTGACCGGTGGTCACCTCTGTGTCTCGAATCGTGTTCTGAACGGCGGCTGGAGCTGTGGCTCTCATGGCGATCTGACCGGTGGTCGTCTCTGTGTCTCGAGCTGCGGTCTGAGTGGTGTCTGGAGCTGTGGCTCCCGTGGCCGTCTGATTGGTGGCCACGGCTGTGCCTCCCGCAGCTTCTGGATCGGTGTCTGGAGCTGTGGCTCCCGTGGCCGTCTGATCGGTGGCCACGGCTGTGCCTCCCGCAGCTTCTGGATCGGCGGCTGGAGCTGTGGCTCCCGTGGCCGTCTGACTGGTGGTTGTCTCTGTGTCTCGAGCTGCGGTCTGAACGGTGTCTGGAGCTGTGGCTCCCGTGGCCGTCTGACCGGTGGTTGTCTCTGTGTCTCGAGCTACGGTCTGAACGGTGTCTGGAGCTGTGGCTCCCGTGGCCGTCTGATCGGTGGCCACGGCTGTGCCCCCCGTCATTTTGCCCATGTCTGGCATGCCTGGGCCTATCAACCCCCTCCATGGGCACCTCAGGATCCAGTGCCAGGTGCGGGATGACGAGCCCCAGGCCCCAGACTCCGCACGGGACCCTGCTGGGTGTCGGGGCATATTGAGGGGGGCCCACCTCCATGGGCTCCTCGGCATCCACCGCCGGGCGGGGGATGAGGAGCCCCATGCCGTTTTGTCCCCCAGCAGCATTGCTGGGCATCGCGGTCTCCGCTGCGAGCCTGACCATTGCCTGCAGGAGATTCCTCTCACGGCAAGCGTGACGAGCTCTCCATCCTGGCAGCAGACGGCAGAAAAGACCGCTCTTGGAAAGCTTCGCGTGCCTGCGCAGCACGCCATTCTTGGGCTGATGAAGCACGGGTGTGTTCTTCATCTTGTCCCCTCCTGGAGACTAGAGACTAGTCTCTAGTGGGCTGCACTGGGCACCGGACGCAAGAGCGATGGCTGTGGCTCCACGCAGCAGTGCCTCTCGTGCGCCCGTTGCACTCACTCTGCGTGCCAGGTGGCGTCGTCCTCTGCGCTTCCTGGCACCGCCTCTCTCTCGCCCACCCCCAGGTGGGCAGTCGCCTGCCTTCGCGCTCTGGCTCCTCTCCCGTCCACGCACGCGTGGCACCCAGAAGGCCGAAGCTCGGCAAGTGTGGGCCAGCTGCCGCTGCTCCCGTACTTAGGGGGCGGTGTGAAGGGCGGGGCAGTGGTGGCCATTGTGACGCTGCGATGCCCACTGTGACAGCGTGCGCCGCGTGCGGCCAACCCTGGCCGTGTTGGGCGTGGCAGGGGAGCTGTTCCGTGGCGTTGTCGTGGCGCTGAGGTTTGGCATCGGTGTGTCACACTGCAGCATCACGTAGCGTGCCGTGCGCTACAGCGTCCTTGCCGCAGTTGCGTGGATTGCCAGCGGTTCTGGGTGCCTGGCTCTCGGAAGAGGAGAGTGACCTGCGGCTCCCAGAAGACTTGGTCGTTCTGTTCCCGTTGTCCGCTCAGAGGGAAAGTTGCAGCTGACCGGGAGTCTCGAGGTTGTTCCTCTTCTGCCCGCCGTGGCTCTGTGTGCTCCCTGGCCAGGCTGCCTACACCGTGAGAGGAAGGCCTGTGGCTTCGCCCTCCTCTATTGGATTTGTTCACTGCAGTTCCAATTATATTGCACTGTACTGTATGATCTCGCATTCCGCTGCCATTTGTAGTCAATTGGATTTTTTTTCCCCAGCTGGTGGCCGCTGCTTTTCCTCGTCCCAGCCCATCTCCCTACCTTTTCCCTCCCCCCCTTCCCTGTTCCCCGGCGTGAGACTGCGGGTCCCTTCATCCCCTGCCAAGGGAGGGGGCCGAACCGGGCCGAACCGTGACAGGCCGGACCTCCCCATTTGGAAACACAGAATCCTAGAGTCGAGTTGCAAGGGACCTCTGAAGGCCACCTGGTCCAAGTCCCCTGCAACGAACCGGGACACCACAGCTGGACCAGGTTGCCCAGGGCCTCACCCAGCCTCCCCTGGAAAGCCTGTGGGGACGGGACATCAACCACGACACTCGGTCACCTGTTCCAGTGCCTCAGCAGCCTCCCTGCAAAAGATTTCTTCCTTGCACGTAACCTAAACCTTCCCTCCATGAGCTCGCAGCCATTTCCCCTTGCTCTGTCGCCACAGACCCTGCTCAAGTGCCGGTCCCCTTCTTTCTTGGAGCTCCCCTGGCACCTGAATGCCTTTCATTAGCCACTCCTTCTTCTCTGGTCTTCAACCGGTTGTTCTGCCTGTGATCCTGCAGTACTGCTGTTGGGCTAACAGAATGTTTGTTACTATGTGTATTTAGTGAGCTAGTGTATCAGAACCATTAAAACATGCATGAAAACATGCAGTAGCCATTGGGCCAGTCAGGACAGGCGCAGATGTAAAGAACATGCTCTACACCACAGTCAGGGAGAATGGCCCCACCTGGAGCCTCTGGGAGAGAGTGCCAGGGGAGACTTGATTAGACATAGGGTTTCAGAGTCGAGTACGCAGAGGATCTGAGACCTGCTGTACTCCAACTGAAAAAGAGATACGGGCAGAATATGAAGGGGTCCAAGCTGCTGCGGACGTGGTTGATACCGAACGGCAAGTCCTTTTGGTACCCCGACTGCCTGTGCTGGGCTGAATGTCCAACGGAAGGGTCCCCTCCACACGTTACGCAACTAGTGCTATGCGGAGAAAGTGGATCGCACTGATCACACAGCGGACTTGAATAGCAATCCCGGAATCTTAGAAGGGATTATGGACTGGTCCAAAGGCAAAGGTATTGGAATACTGCCAGCAGAGGAGGTGATGCGCTGAAGAGGCTTTACTGCATAATAAACTGCCAGAAAACGGTGCTCTTGCACTGACTCCTGGATGGTGTCCAATGTCCTGTGGGGGGTAGTTGCAGCAGTGGAAGCAGAGCAACTGGTAGCATAGAGGCAAACCCACATGGGCCACTGCATTATGGAAGGATATTGCTGCCTGGATAGTGAACATGGTTATAAAGGCTGGAGCTTTGGCTCCCGTGGCCGTCTGATCGGTGGTAGTGTCTGTGTCTGGAGTCGTGGTCTGAGCGGTGGCTGTAGCTGTGGCTCCTGAAGCAGCCTGTTTGATGGTGGCAGCTGTGCCTCCTTTCATTTTGCCCATGTCAGGCATGCCTGGGCCTGGCAACCCCCATCATGGGCGCCTCGGCATCCAATGCCAGGTGTGGGATGACGAGCAACAGGCCCCAGACTCTGCAGGGGCTACCGGAGGATCGGGGCTCCTCCATTACCTTCCCCCAGTGAACCAGCACAGTGCGAGCAGCGCAGCCCTCTCTGCTCCTCAGAACTGGCGAGGAGAAGAGGCATTCCCAACAGGCAGGAAAGGGAGGCAGTGCTGCCACGCATGAGGACACCAGGCAGCACACAAAATGCCCTGTGGAAAGCCAGGTGTCCCTTCAGCCATCTTTGCCACCCCTCTGCCCTGCCTTCTTCTCTGCATGTGCAGCAATGCACCTCAGCCGCTGCTCCTACGCCTTGCCGTCAGGAACCTTCGGCGTCTTTGGACGCTGCCAGCTCATCTGCGCTTCTACGACATTCCTCTTCCGTCGTGGCGCCCCTGCTCAGTCCTTTTTCATTAAATACCCTTGTGTTTAAACAGAGGGCAAAGCAAGTAATTGTTTTTAAAAGCTTTCCAGTTGTAAGTGGTGTTAACGATGTTTGGAGGGTGTTTTGAAAACCCGCAAGTTCACAGCTGACTGCGCTTTATGAGCTCGAGGTAGGGCTGGATCAGCTCCTCGACTCTCTTGCAACCTAGCCTACCCTGTGGCCCGTGAACCCGTGTTTGGCACGACAGTGGATACTCCAGAGCCACTGCTGGAGTGGTAAATCACCTGCCAAACATTGGTCTACAATCAAATTGTCCCAATGCAAGGGAAAGGTCACACCCATCTGCCCCTCGCGCGTCCCCAGGGCAACCAAAGAAATCGATGCGGAAACCCTCAGCTGGGATGTTGGTAGAATTTTATTTTCTTAAAAACAGGAACGTCTTGGCCACTTCTTGTTTGTTGCCACGAGAGTGGAAAGTATTTGGCTAGACGCTGTTGTCTTATCGATGGCCATGGCTGTGCCTCCCGCAGTTGTCAGAGCGGTGGCACTTGCTGTGGATCCCAAGGCCACGTGATTGCTGGTCGTGTCTGTGACTCAGGTCGTCTTCTGAACGGTAGCGGGAGCTGTGGCTCCTGTGGTCATCTGATCGGTGTTTGCCTCTGTGACTCGAGTTGTGGACTGAATGGTGGATGGAGCTGTGGCTCCTGTGGTCGTCTGATGGCTGGTCGGTCACGTCCTTGTCTGTAGTCCTGGTCCGAATAGCGGCTGTGGCTTCCACAGCTGCCTGTTTGGTGGTGGCAGCTATGGTGCCTGCCGTCATTTAGTCCATGTCCGGTATGCCTGGGGCTCACTACATCTCCATGGGCACCACAGCGTCCACCGCCGGGTGCGGGATGAGGAGCCCCTGGCCTTGCACTCCGCAGGGGACCCCGCTGGGTGTCGGGACATATTGAGGGGGTCCCACCTCCATGGGCTCCTCGGCATCCACCGCCGGATGGGGGATGAGAAGCCCCATGCCCTGCACTCCACAGGGGACCCTGCTGGGTGTCGGGGCATATTGAGGCGGGCCCACCTCCATGGGCTCCTCGGCATCCACCGCCGGGCGGGGGATGAGGAGCCCCATGCCATTTTGTCCCCAGGCGGCATCGCTGCGCATCGCGATCTCCACTGTGGTCTCCACTGCACGCCTGACCATTGCCTGCAGGAGATTCCTCTCACGGCGAGCGTGATGAGCTCTCCATCCTGGCAGCGGGCGGCAGAAAAGACTCTCTTGCGCACCGCTCTCGGAGCGCTGCGCGCGCTTGTGCAGCACGCCGTTCTTGGGCTGATGAAGCACGGGTGTGTTCTTCATCTCGTCCCCTCCTGGAGACTAGAGACTAGTCTCTAGTGGGCTGCACTGGGCACCGGACGCAAGAGCGATGGCTGTGGCTCCACGCAGCAGTGCCTCTCGTGCGCCCGTTGCACTCACTCTGCGTGCCAGGTGGCGTCGTCCTCTGCGCTTCCTGGCACCGCCTCTCTCTCGCCCACCCCCAGGTGGGCAGTCGCCTGCCTTCGCGCTCTGGCTCCTCTCCCGTCCACGCACGCGTGGCACCCAGAAGGCCGAAGCTCGGCAAGTGTGGGCCAGCTGCCGCTGCTCCCGTACTTAGGGGGCGGTGTGAAGGGCGGGGCAGTGGTGGCCATTGTGACGCTGCGATGCCCACTGTGACAGCGTGCGACGCGTGCGGCCAACCCTGGCCGTGTTGGGCGTGGCAGGGGAGCTGTTCCGTGGCGTTGTCGTGGCGCTGAGGTTTGGCATCGGTGTGTCACACTGCAGCATCACGTAGCGTGCCGTGCGCTACAGCGTCCTTGCCGCAGTTCCGTGGATTGCCAGCGGTTCTGGGTGCCAACCCTGGCCGTGTTGGGCGTGGCAGGGGAGCTGTGGCTCCCTTTGCTGCTGTGCTGGTCGTGGCGGCTGTGCCTGCCATCGTTCTGTCCGTGTCCGGCATTCCTGGCAGACATATCCTAGGTGGGAAAGGAAGGTGGCACTGGCACGCAGCAGGACTCCTGGAAGTCTGACAATGGCTTTGTGAACGGCAGGTGTACCGTCAGCTCTTCTTTTCCATTCCCGTGCCCTGCCTCACTTACTGGAGATGCAACGATGCAAAATCTTTGCATTCGTAGGCTCACTGTGTCTTCCGGAGGAGCATTGCTTTTCTTGGTCAGCTCCTGTGGTGTTTACGTCTTGACGCCAGCTTGATTTCAGAAAGATCAATCTACCTGAAAGTTCCGTCCATGCTGTGGTTGTTTTTGTCTGTTTGGTTTTCCTTTCTAAAGCTTTGTCACTTTGTCAGATTTTCACATCGAGTGAGACCTTTGGCCTTGTTACCTGTGAAGCTATACTTAAAGTTAGCACCCTTGAGCATTCCAAGGAGCTCCAAGAAGAACATGCTAAACAAACGTGACCATAGCAACCTGCTCTCCCCCACATCACGTTAACATCTCCCCAGGTAGGGGGACATATAAGGTCGGGTTCTGAGGATTATTATTTTGGGAAGCAGAGTACAAAGCAGAAGAGAAGATGGAGAAAAGGAAGGGAAAGACACTAAAGGAGAGATGGGAGATGAGAGACAGAAAACTACGCTCCTCTTTTTCCTCTAAGATGGGAGCAGTTCGCTTCACCTCTTGGCGAAGATGCATTTTGCCAGCACGATGATCAGCGGCAACCCTGAATTTTGTCTCTTCAGTAAATCATCTCCTCTTTGGAACCTTTGGTGAATCCGTCCAGTGAAACTGCGAGGGAGCACCGACACACAAGCATTTGTGAACCTTTCCGTGACAGCCCACGAGGGGGCTTTCTGGCAAGCAAAGCCCAAACTGTCCTCTTAATGCCACACCTCTCATCCTTTCTGTCAGACTGAAGGGATGAAATCTCAGATAACTGTGTATGATGGCAGACGTTCAAGTCGTTCAAGGAATGTGTTGTGGAAGTGGTGTGCAAATGCTTTTGAGAGGTGTAAGAGGATGAAGGAGCATGCAGTTCAAACCGTGTAGATGAACAGCTTGGGAATGCTTCTACCCCAGGTCCCCCTCTGCAGCTTCATTTGCAGTCATTGTTACGGGAAAAAATAAATTTAAAGTAACCAAATGACATAACATTGGCTTTTTGTGGTTGTGATAGCAGCAGACTGGTTCCGCCGATCCCAAGGTCTTCTCAGTCCTGGACTTTGTAGACGAGTCACGTAGTTAGTTGGAGTTACCCTGTCAAATGCTGCTGGAGACAGAGTAAAAGTAGCTTGGAAGCCTGCGCAGGCAGTCTATGCCACTCATTCTGTCTCCTGCAAAGAGCAAGCCTCTTTGCCACGCCATAAGCTATGAATCCAAGAGGATGAGATTTGAAGTTGAATGACCAAGAAAGCACACTCTGTGGTCGCTCTATTTGACAGCTTTCAGTGTTTTTTGGTTTTGTCAATCACTAAGCTAAATCACCTGCCAAACACTGGTTGGTCTACAATCAAAATGTTGCACTGACGCGCAAGGGAAAGGTCACAGCCATGCGGTCCAGGCTGCCAGCTCCTCCAGGAGAATTCAGGAGAAGATGATGTCAAAGGCTTTACTAAAGTCTAGGTAGACCGCATCCACAGCCTTTCCCTCATCCAACAGCCCGCTCATCTGGTCACAGAAGGAGATGAGGTTGGTCAGGCAGGCCCTGCATTTCACGAACCCGTGCTGGCTGGGCCTGACCCCCTGGTTGTCCCAAGCGTGCTGCACGACTGCATTCAAGATGATCTTCTCCATGACCTTCTCTGATGCCTAGGTCAGGCTGACAGACTTGTAGTTCTCCAGATCCTCCTTTTGACCCTTCTTGGACACTGGCATAACATTAGCAATTCTCCAGTCATCCAGGACCTCCCCTGTTGAGCGGGACCGCTGATAAATGATGGGAAGCGGCTTGGCAATCCCTTTTGTCAGCCCCCCCATCACGCGCGGGCGCACCAATTCTGGCCCCACGGACTTGTGACGGTTCAGGTGGAGCAGCAGGTCACTAACGGTTTCCTCCTGAATTGTGGAGGGTTTATTTGTCCTCCATCCCTGCCTTCCGGCTGAGTACCCTGAGGATAACTGGCCTATTGCAGACAGAAGTAAAGAAGGCTTTGAGAACCTCAGCCTTTTCCTCATCCTTGGTGACAGCATGCCCCGCTGCATCCAGTAATGGCGGGTGATTCTTCTTGGCCCTCTCCTTGCTGTTCATGTATTTATAAAAATGTGTTTTCACCTTTTGAGTTTTCCCTCTGCGTACCCTATCATTTCTGAAACAACTCTGACTGTCTTACTGCTGAACGCTGTAAACAGACCCTGGTATGCTTACATGCAACGACAGCAACCTGAGATCAAAGCTTAAGCATAAACCAAGTAGAGGTTGCAGCGCGTATGTGCAGCAGACCTATCAACCTATAGCAGGGGCTGAAGAGATTGTAGTAAAGGAATCCTGTCTACTGCGTTTGTTTTAATCCACACTGTTAAAGCACGGGATTGCAATGGTAATTCTCACTGAAGCATCTTGACACAGTCCTGAATTATATTCTCTATGAAAATATCAGCACGCTTACAGAAGGGAAAGTACATCCGTAGCCATCCCCATTTTCAGCGCATCCAGAGGAACCCCTTAACCATCAGAGAAGTAATGACATTTTTTTGCACGTGAGTCCCTTGTGATTTTATAATCCCTCTCTCATTTTTTGTTCCGTTGAAATCTGTGACCGCGTTCCAACTGATTTCCAGATGGAAAGGGCAGTATGTGTTGTGCAGGCCTCTGAGAAGCAGACAGCACTAAGGCACCGCCCTGAAAACCTATTTTAAAGGAGCTACAGGGTAAATGTGCGTAACTGCATAAAGGAAGAAGCAAGAGAAAGTGAAAACGTCAAAGCCCTTTAGCTTTTGTATGTGTACTAGTGCATTTCTGTCTCCCGTTATCTCTTCAGTCATCTGGTGTGACAAAAGAAAGGCTTGAGTTTTACTATTGCATTTTCCCGCATACGCTGGAGATCTCAAAACTTTTAAGGTGTTCTTTAAATCTTCACAATTGATGTGTCTAAATCAGATGAATTAAAATTAAATGACTTAAAAATAAAATTCAATGGTTTCTTGGATGCAGTGTTGTATAATGCTAAGCACCAAGCCCTACAGCAAAAACAGCTGCATCGGTCACAGAAAAAGCCTGTATTTTCTTGTAGTGAGATAAGTAGAGACTGCAGGAGCTGGCAGGAGACAAACTAGATAGAACAAAGCTGGTTTGCCCCAGCAGGTAAAATAAAGCAAAACCCAAATGTCGAGTGATTTCCAGTCAGATATGAAAGCAGGCAGGAGCGGAATGGGCAACAACTGGAGTTCTCGTGGATTTTAAAACAACGTGAGCCCAATACTTTAAAATAAGCATTTCAGCTGCTGGAAAGATGCCTGCATGGAGTAGGCTCTAGGAAACTTGCACATCCACGAGATCAGCAGGAAAAACAATCTCCTGGTGCAGAGGAAGGTTTGAGAGGATGAAAGTCCGTGCCTTGTAGTTCAGAGGAATTGTCCAGGTCCCGCAACTGCTGGGGTGACAAACTATGTGTATCTATTATTATACATGTTATACAATTTATGCATTATTATATGTATAAATAAAGCATAAATGGTATTACACGAATTCTGAAACACAGCAGTTCCCCAGAGGAAATGTTATCTGATGCAGTAATTTCCCTTGGACACAAGAGCACCCGATGCGTAAAAAGGCATATATATTCCACAGGGCTGCTCCTCTGGGTAAATTCCCTTCATAAGCTCTCAGGAAGACTCCTACTCAAGACAATATACTTCCTACTGCATTTTCCAAGATGTTTTTCTAGACCGATCATATGCACTTGCTTTGTGTCTTGACACTAACAAAGTTTTGTAGGTCAATATATTTTAAAGAATTAACAAATCAGACTGTAGTAACTTCAGCAGGATATCTCCAATGTTGAAAAAAAGAGGAGAAAGTAAAAGAAAAAACATGAACTTTAATGCAACTGAAATAGAGAAATTTGATCGTAACAGATAAAAGTGATATAACAAGTAACTCAGGATCTGTCAGTCAACTGTCTGGCATGGAATACAGACAAACACTCTTTATTAGCCTGTAGCACCATACCATTTTTGCCCCAGTTGACAGCGCTGAGCCTCACGGTGTTCTCTGATGGATATACCACCAGTCACTCCTCACTGTTCTCTCGATGACAGGAACATCTGTGTCACTGGCTGCTCTCTGGACAATGGGTAAGGCCTCATTCAATGCCATTCTCTGCCTCAGAGACATGCTTGGGCCCCAGAATGTTCACTGGATGCTAGCAACGTTTTGATCTCAAATTGTTCTCTGGACACTGGCCCTGCCTGAGCAACAACATTATCAGGATGCTGAGCATGCCTGGTGGATCCATTTGCATGGGTTGTTGTCATTCTACAGACACTTCAATGAGCCAGTTTGTCTCTTAGCTGGGCAAGGCTATTCTTTCCCTGCCTTCTTCACTGCATACAGGATGATGAGAAAGCCCCCAGTTCATAGAGTCATGGAACAACCTGAGTTGGAAGGGATTCAGAAGGATCAACGAGTCCAACTCCAGGCTCCACAAAGGACAACCAAAAAGCTCAATCATCTTTCTGAGCGTGTTCTCCAAACACGAGTGGAGAGGAGGGTCAGCGCTGAGCTCTGCTGTCTGGTGGCAGGAACAGCACCCGAGGGAACGGCACTGTCCCAGGGCCCAACCACCCTGTCCGTGAAGAACCTTTCCCTAATGCCCAGGCCAACCCTCCCCTGAGGCAGCCCCATGCCGTTCCCTCAGCTCTTGTCACAGCCACCACAGAGCAGAGCTCAGCGCTGACCCTCCTTTCCCTTTGTGAGGAGCTGCAGGTCGCCATGAGGCCTCCCTCAGCTCCTCTGCTCTGGGATGAACCATGAAAGGGACCTCAGCTGCTCTTCATACACACTGCCCTCCAATCCCTTCATTAACTCTGGAGCCCACCTCTTGGACACTCTGTCTAGTCTGATCTTGTACTGTGGTGCCTGTGTTCATCCTTCTTAAAAAACATTTTGAAAGAGAGGAGAACACATACTTCTTTTAAAAAGCCTTGTAGCTGTTAATGGTATTAACAATATAAACTCAGAGTTGGAGATTTATTGCAAACCCACAAGATCACAGCGGACTGCGCTTTATCAGCTTGAGGTAGGGCTGGATCAGCTCCTTGGCTCTCTTGCAACCTAGCCTAGCCTGTGACCTGTGAACCCGTGTTTGGCACGACAGTGGGTACTCTAGAGCCACTGCTCAAGGAAACATCCGTGAAACCAAGTTCAGCAGAAATTCATGGTCTGCTTTTTCTGGTATAGCTGCGCTTTCACGGAAAGACCCGCAGGACTGTGCTCTTTTTTGAGATCAGACGCTGCAGGAGAACATGGTTTTGTCAATCACTAAGCCAAATCACCTGCCAAACACTGGTTGGTCTACAGTCAAATTGTTGCACTGACGCGCAAGGGAAAGGTCACAGCCATGTGCCCCTCGTGCCTCCCCATAGTACCCAAAGAAATAGATGCAGAAACCCTCAGCCGGGATGGTTGGTAGAATTTTATTTTCTTAAAAACAGGAACGTCTTGGCCTCTTGCTGTTGTCATCAGAGTGGAAAGTATTTGGCTAGACGCTATTGTCGTATGGGTGGCCATGGCTGTGCCTCCCTCAGCTGTTGGATGGGTGGCACTAGCTGTGGCTGCCATGGCCGTCTGACTGGTGGTCGTGTCTGTGTCTCGAGCTGCGGTCTGAAGGGTGGCCGGAGTTGTGGCTCCCATGGCCGTCTGACCGGTGGCCATGGCTGTGCCTCCCGCAGCTGCTGGATCAGTGGCTGGAGCTGTGGCTCCCATGGCCGTCTGACCGGTGGTCACCTCTGTGTCTCAAATCGTGTTCTGAACGGCGGCTGGAGCTGTGGCTCCCATGGCTGTCTGACCGGTGGTCACCTCTCTGTCTCGAATCGTGTTCTGAACGGCGGCTGGAGCTGTGGCTCTCATGGCGATCTGACCGGTGGTCGTCTCTGTGTCTCGAGCTGCGGTCTGAGTGGTGTCTGGAGCTGTGGCTCCCGTGGCCGTCTGATTGGTGGCCACGGCTGTGCCTCCCGCAGCTTCTGGATCGGTGTCTGGAGCTGTGGCTCCCGTGGCCGTCTGATCGGTGGCCACGGCTGTGCCTCCCGCAGCTTCTGGATCGGCGGCTGGAGCTGTGGCTCCCGTGGCCGTCTGACTGGTGGTTGTCTCTGTGTCTCGAGCTGCGGTCTGAACGGTGTCTGGAGCTGTGGCTCCCGTGGCCGTCTGACCGGTGGTTGTCTCTGTGTCTCGAGCTACGGTCTGAACGGTGTCTGGAGCTGTGGCTCCCGTGGCCGTCTGATCGGTGGCCACGGCTGTGCCCCCCGTCATTTTGCCCATGTCTGGCATGCCTGGGCCTATCAACCCCCTCCATGGGCACC
The DNA here is from genome assembly GCF_951394365.1 of Tetrao urogallus. Taxonomy (NCBI): domain Eukaryota; kingdom Metazoa; phylum Chordata; class Aves; order Galliformes; family Phasianidae; genus Tetrao; species Tetrao urogallus. Next base: position 86,139,445 of record NC_136815.1, on the reverse strand, counting down.
TCAGGATCCAGTGCCAGGTGCGGGATGACGAGCCCCAGGCCCCAGACTCCGCACGGGACCCTGCTGGGTGTCGGGGCATATTGAGGGGGGCCCACCTCCATGGGCTCCTCGGCATCCACCGCCGGGCGGGGGATGAGGAGCCCCATGCCGTTTTGTCCCCCAGCAGCATTGCTGGGCATCGCGGTCTCCGCTGCGAGCCTGACCATTGCCTGCAGGAGATTCCTCTCACGGCAAGCGTGACGAGCTCTCCATCCTGGCAGCAGACGGCAGAAAAGACCGCTCTTGGAAAGCTTCGCGTGCCTGCGCAGCACGCCATTCTTGGGCTGATGAAGCACGGGTGTGTTCTTCATCTTGTCCCCTCCTGGAGACTAGAGACTAGTCTCTAGTGGGCTGCACTGGGCACCGGACGCAAGAGCGATGGCTGTGGCTCCACGCAGCAGTGCCTCTCGTGCGCCCGTTGCACTCACTCTGCGTGCCAGGTGGCGTCGTCCTCTGCGCTTCCTGGCACCGCCTCTCTCTCGCCCACCCCCAGGTGGGCAGTCGCCTGCCTTCGCGCTCTGGCTCCTCTCCCGTCCACGCACGCGTGGCACCCAGAAGGCCGAAGCTCGGCAAGTGTGGGCCAGCTGCCGCTGCTCCCGTACTTAGGGGGCGGTGTGAAGGGCGGGGCAGTGGTGGCCATTGTGACGCTGCGATGCCCACTGTGACAGCGTGCGACGCGTGCGGCCAACCCTGGCCGTGTTGGGCGTGGCAGGGGAGCTGTTCCGTGGCGTTGTCGTGGCGCTGAGGTTTGGCATCGGTGTGTCACACTGCAGCATCACGTAGCGTGCCGTGCGCTACAGCGTCCTTGCCGCAGTTGCGTGGATTGCCAGCGGTTCTGGGTGCCTGGCTCTCGGAAGAGGAGAGTGACTTGCGGCTCCCAGAAGACTTGGTCGTTCTGTTCCCGTTGTCCGCTCAGAGGGAAAGTTGCAGCTGACCGGGAGTCTCGAGGTTGTTCCTCTTCTGCCCGCCGTGGCTCTGTGTGCTCCCTGGCCAGGCTGCCTACACCGTGAGAGGAAGGCCTGTGGCTTCGCCCTCCTCTATTGGATTTGTTCACTGCAGTTCCAATTATATTGCACTGTACTGTATGATCTCGCATTCCGCTGCCATTTGTAGTCAATTGGATTTTTTTTCCCCAGCTGGTGGCCGCTGCTTTTCCTCGTCCCAGCCCATCTCCCTACCTTTTCCCTCCCCCCCTTCCCTGTTCCCCGGCGTGAGACTGCGGGTCCCTTCATCCCCTGCCAAGGGAGGGGGCCGAACCGGGCCGAACCGTGACAGGCCGGACCTCCCCATTTGGAAACACAGAATCCTAGAGTCGAGTTGCAAGGGACCTCTGAAGGCCACCTGGTCCAAGTCCCCTGCAACGAACCGGGACACCACAGCTGGACCAGGTTGCCCAGGGCCTCACCCAGCCTCCCCTGGAAAGCCTGTGGGGACGGGACATCAACCACGACACTCGGTCACCTGTTCCAGTGCCTCAGCAGCCTCCCTGCAAAAGATTTCTTCCTTGCACGTAACCTAAACCTTCCCTCCATGAGCTCGCAGCCATTTCCCCTTGCTCTGTCGCCACAGACCCTGCTCAAGTGCCGGTCCCCTTCTTTCTTGGAGCTCCCCTGGCACCTGAATGCCTTTCATTAGCCACTCCTTCTTCTCTGGTCTTCAACCGGTTGTTCTGCCTGTGATCCTGCAGTACTGCTGTTGGGCTAACAGAATGTTTGTTACTATGTGTATTTAGTGAGCTAGTGTATCAGAACCATTAAAACATGCATGAAAACATGCAGTAGCCATTGGGCCAGTCAGGACAGGCGCAGATGTAAAGAACATGCTCTACACCACAGTCAGGGAGAATGGCCCCACCTGGAGCCTCTGGGAGAGAGTGCCAGGGGAGACTTGATTAGACATAGGGTTTCAGAGTCGAGTACGCAGAGGATCTGAGACCTGCTGTACTCCAACTGAAAAAGAGATACGGGCAGAATATGAAGGGGTCCAAGCTGCTGCGGACGTGGTTGATACCGAACGGCAAGTCCTTTTGGTACCCCGACTGCCTGTGCTGGGCTGAATGTCCAACGGAAGGGTCCCCTCCACACGTTACGCAACTAGTGCTATGCGGAGAAAGTGGATCGCACTGATCACACAGCGGACTTGAATAGCAATCCCGGAATCTTAGAAGGGATTATGGACTGGTCCAAAGGCAAAGGTATTGGAATACTGCCAGCAGAGGAGGTGATGCGCTGAAGAGGCTTTACTGCATAATAAACTGCCAGAAAACGGTGCTCTTGCACTGACTCCTGGATGGTGTCCAATGTCCTGTGGGGGGTAGTTGCAGCAGTGGAAGCAGAGCAACTGGTAGCATAGAGGCAAACCCACATGGGCCACTGCATTATGGAAGGATATTGCTGCCTGGATAGTGAACATGGTTATAAAGGCTGGAGCTTTGGCTCCCGTGGCCGTCTGATCGGTGGTAGTGTCTGTGTCTGGAGTCGTGGTCTGAGCGGTGGCTGTAGCTGTGGCTCCTGAAGCAGCCTGTTTGATGGTGGCAGCTGTGCCTCCTTTCATTTTGCCCATGTCAGGCATGCCTGGGCCTGGCAACCCCCATCATGGGCGCCTCGGCATCCAATGCCAGGTGTGAGATGACGAGCAACAGGCCCCAGACTCTGCAGGGGCTACCGGAGGATCGGGGCTCCTCCATTACCTTCCCCCAGTGAACCAGCACAGTGCGAGCAGCGCAGCCCTCTCTGCTCCTCAGAACTGGCGAGGAGAAGAGGCATTCCCAACAGGCAGGAAAGGGAGGCAGTGCTGCCACGCATGAGGACACCAGGCAGCACACAAAATGCCCTGTGGAAAGCCAGGTGTCCCTTCAGCCATCTTTGCCACCCCTCTGCCCTGCCTTCTTCTCTGCATGTGCAGCAATGCACCTCAGCCGCTGCTCCTACGCCTTGCCGTCAGGAACCTTCGGCGTCTTTGGACGCTGCCAGCTCATCTGCGCTTCTACGACATTCCTCTTCCGTCGTGGCGCCCCTGCTCAGTCCTTTTTCATTAAATACCCTTGTGTTTAAACAGAGGGCAAAGCAAGTAATTGTTTTAAAAGCTTTCCAGTTGTAAGTGGTGTTAACGATGTTTGGAGGGTGTTTTGAAAACCCGCAAGTTCACAGCTGACTGCGCTTTATGAGCTCGAGGTAGGGCTGGATCAGCTCCTCGACTCTCTTGCAACCTAGCCTACCCTGTGGCCCGTGAACCCGTGTTTGGCACGACAGTGGATACTCCAGAGCCACTGCTGGAGTGGTAAATCACCTGCCAAACATTGGTCTACAATCAAATTGTCCCAATGCAAGGGAAAGGTCACACCCATCTGCCCCTCGCGCGTCCCCAGGGCAACCAAAGAAATCGATGCGGAAACCCTCAGCTGGGATGTTGGTAGAATTTTATTTTCTTAAAAACAGGAACGTCTTGGCCACTTCTTGTTTGTTGCCACGAGAGTGGAAAGTATTTGGCTAGACGCTGTTGTCTTATCGATGGCCATGGCTGTGCCTCCCGCAGTTGTCAGAGCGGTGGCACTTGCTGTGGATCCCAAGGCCACGTGATTGCTGGTCGTGTCTGTGACTCAGGTCGTCTTCTGAACGGTAGCGGGAGCTGTGGCTCCTGTGGTCATCTGATCGGTGTTTGCCTCTGTGACTCGAGTTGTGGACTGAATGGTGGATGGAGCTGTGGCTCCTGTGGTCGTCTGATGGCTGGTCGGTCACGTCCTTGTCTGTAGTCCTGGTCCGAATAGCGGCTGTGGCTTCCACAGCTGCCTGTTTGGTGGTGGCAGCTATGGTGCCTGCCGTCATTTAGTCCATGTCCGGTATGCCTGGGGCTCACTACATCTCCATGGGCACCACAGCGTCCACCGCCGGGTGCGGGATGAGGAGCCCCTGGCCTTGCACTCCGCAGGGGACCCCGCTGGGTGTCGGGACATATTGAGGGGGTCCCACCTCCATGGGCTCCTCGGCATCCACCGCCGGATGGGGGATGAGAAGCCCCATGCCCTGCACTCCACAGGGGACCCTGCTGGGTGTCGGGGCATATTGAGGCGGGCCCACCTCCATGGGCTCCTCGGCATCCACCGCCGGGCGGGGGATGAGGAGCCCCATGCCATTTTGTCCCCAGGCGGCATCGCTGCGCATCGCGATCTCCACTGTGGTCTCCACTGCACGCCTGACCATTGCCTGCAGGAGATTCCTCTCACGGCGAGCGTGATGAGCTCTCCATCCTGGCAGCGGGCGGCAGAAAAGACTCTCTTGCGCACCGCTCTCGGAGCGCTGCGCGCGCTTGTGCAGCACGCCGTTCTTGGGCTGATGAAGCACGGGTGTGTTCTTCATCTCGTCCCCTCCTGGAGACTAGAGACTAGTCTCTAGTGGGCTGCACTGGGCACCGGACGCAAGAGCGATGGCTGTGGCTCCACGCAGCAGTGCCTCTCGTGCGCCCGTTGCACTCACTCTGCGTGCCAGGTGGCGTCGTCCTCTGCGCTTCCTGGCACCGCCTCTCTCTCGCCCACCCCCAGGTGGGCAGTCGCCTGCCTTCGCGCTCTGGCTCCTCTCCTGTCCACGCACGCGTGGCACCCAGAAGGCCGAAGCTCGGCAAGTGTGGGCCAGCTGCCGCTGCTCCCGTACTTAGGGGGCGGTGTGAAGGGCGGGGCAGTGGTGGCCATTGTGACGCTGCGATGCCCACTGTGACAGCGTGCGACGCGTGCGGCCAACCCTGGCCGTGTTGGGCGTGGCAGGGGAGCTGTTCCGTGGCGTTGTCGTGGCGCTGAGGTTTGGCATCGGTGTGTCACACTGCAGCATCACGTAGCGTGCCGTGCGCTACAGCGTCCTTGCCGCAGTTCCGTGGATTGCCAGCGGTTCTGGGTGCCAACCCTGGCCGTGTTGGGCGTGGCAGGGGAGCTGTGGCTCCCTTTGCTGCTGTGCTGGTCGTGGCGGCTGTGCCTGCCATCGTTCTGTCCGTGTCCGGCATTCCTGGCAGACATATCCTAGGTGGGAAAGGAAGGTGGCACTGGCACGCAGCAGGACTCCTGGAAGTCTGACAATGGCTTTGTGAACGGCAGGTGTACCGTCAGCTCTTCTTTTCCATTCCCGTGCCCTGCCTCACTTACTGGAGATGCAACGATGCAAAATCTTTGCATTCGTAGGCTCACTGTGTCTTCCGGAGGAGCATTGCTTTTCTTGGTCAGCTCCTGTGGTGTTTACGTCTTGACGCCAGCTTGATTTCAGAAAGATCAATCTACCTGAAAGTTCCGTCCATGCTGTGGTTGTTTTTGTCTGTTTGGTTTTCCTTTCTAAAGCTTTGTCACTTTGTCAGATTTTCACATCGAGTGAGACCTTTGGCCTTGTTACCTGTGAAGCTATACTTAAAGTTAGCACCCTTGAGCATTCCAAGGAGCTCCAAGAAGAACATGCTAAACAAACGTGACCATAGCAACCTGCTCTCCCCCACATCACGTTAACATCTCCCCAGGTAGGGGGACATATAAGGTCGGGTTCTGAGGATTATTATTTTGGGAAGCAGAGTACAAAGCAGAAGAGAAGATGGAGAAAAGGAAGGGAAAGACACTAAAGGAGAGATGGGAGATGAGAGACAGAAAACTACGCTCCTCTTTTTCCTCTAAGATGGGAGCAGTTCGCTTCACCTCTTGGCGAAGATGCATTTTGCCAGCACGATGATCAGCGGCAACCCTGAATTTTGTCTCTTCAGTAAATCATCTCCTCTTTGGAACCTTTGGTGAATCCGTCCAGTGAAACTGCGAGGGAGCACCGACACACAAGCATTTGTGAACCTTTCCGTGACAGCCCACGAGGGGGCTTTCTGGCAAGCAAAGCCCAAACTGTCCTCTTAATGCCACACCTCTCATCCTTTCTGTCAGACTGAAGGGATGAAATCTCAGATAACTGTGTATGATGGCAGACGTTCAAGTCGTTCAAGGAATGTGTTGTGGAAGTGGTGTGCAAATGCTTTTGAGAGGTGTAAGAGGATGAAGGAGCATGCAGTTCAAACCGTGTAGATGAACAGCTTGGGAATGCTTCTACCCCAGGTCCCCCTCTGCAGCTTCATTTGCAGTCATTGTTACGGGAAAAAATAAATTTAAAGTAACCAAATGACATAACATTGGCTTTTTGTGGTTGTGATAGCAGCAGACTGGTTCCGCCGATCCCAAGGTCTTCTCAGTCCTGGACTTTGTAGACGAGTCACGTAGTTAGTTGGAGTTACCCTGTCAAATGCTGCTGGAGACAGAGTAAAAGTAGCTTGGAAGCCTGCGCAGGCAGTCTATGCCACTCATTCTGTCTCCTGCAAAGAGCAAGCCTCTTTGCCACGCCATAAGCTATGAATCCAAGAGGATGAGATTTGAAGTTGAATGACCAAGAAAGCACATTCTGTGGTCGCTCTATTTGACAGCCTTCAGCGTATATGAAAGTGAGCATGTGATCTGTGGGAACACAGGGAAGACTGTTCTGAGCAGCAGCTGTGAAGCAAGATCAACAGTTTGTGAACCAAGGACGTCTCCAGAAGAAGGGGAAAACAAATTCAAAAAAGCTGCACGGTGGCCACATGATGATGTCTGTGATTTGAGGAAGAAAGCTTGTCTAGGAACACCTCATGGCTCTGATTGGATAAGCGCCTACATGCATGGTTATGGAGTGCTTGTGGAGTACTCTGACATGTAAATGTGGATGGGAAAGCTAAAAAAGAAAACTTGTGAATTTATATAAGTGTTTGAGAACATGTAGTGAATTATTTGGTTCCTTCACATCTGATTCTGATTCAATCTGATTTATCAGACTCTGCAGTGATGTGTTGTTGTTTTGTTGTTTATTACTAGGTGGTTATATCTGACATGATTTCTTCAGTCTAGGGTGAAATGGGAGAAGGGAATGATTGGGTGTTTTTATATAAAATATGTCTGTCTTGCTCTGCACTTCAGTATCATCTTCAGTAATTTTTTTTTCCTTATACAGAAACTGATGAAGCCTGTTAAATTTAATGGGAATCCTCCCATCTTCTGCAGATGGCAGAATGGATCCAAAATCTGCACTAAAGTGACATCCTTGGAGGGCAAATGGTATCCTGGGGTCCATCAAAAGAGGGGTGGCCAGCAGGGACAGGGAGGTAATCGTCCCCCTCTACTCTGCTCTTGTGAGGCCCCATCTGGAATAATGCGTCCAAGTGTGGAGCCCCCAGTACAAAAAAGACAGGGAGCTGTTGGAGAGGGTCCAGAGGAGCCACAAAGATGATCAGGGGACTGGAGCACCTTCCCTATGAGGACAGGCTGAGGGAGCTGGAGAGAAGAAGGCTGCTGGGTGACCTCATTGCAGCCTTTCAATACCTAAAGGGAGCCTACAGAGGGGAGGGGAATCAACTCTTTGAAAGGGTTGATAAGTGTAGGACGAGGGGAAATGGTTTTAAGTTGAGGGAGGGGAGTTTTAGGTCGGACATCAGGGGGAAATTCTTTTCCCAGAGAGTGGTGAGGTACAGGAACAGCTGCCCAGAGAGGTTGTGGATGCCCCGTCCTTGGAGGTGTTCAAGGCCAGGTTGGATGGGGCCCTGGGCAGCCTGGTTCAGCATTAAACGTGGGGGTTAGTGGCCCTGCATGTGGCAGGGGGGTTGGAGATTCATGATCCTTGAGGTCCCTTCCAACCCTGGCCATTCTGTGATTCTGTGATTCTTCTCTTCAAACAAATACAGTTTCAGCTCCTCTCTGAAGACTTTGACTCACTCAGCTTTCTTAAGCACACTCCTCCCAATGCTTGCTGTTTTCTAGTCTCTTTCAAGGGACAGCTTCTTTTCACATGTTTTCATTTTTACACATGTATCTGTGGGCATCAGTAAGAAGTAATAGCATAAGGAGAAGTTTTGGCTTAGCCAGCATGGTTACTAGCTCTGCTTAGTAGGCACGCCTGGTGCATGTGCTCCCCCCTCCTTTCCCTCCTCATCCCAAGGGCAGCACGAGGGGCAGAGCCCAGGCCCAAGGCCAGCAGGTGGGCAGCCAGCAAATCTTTGCTTCCCTCTGAGAGCAGCAAGGGGAGTGTGACCGAGTGCATAAGGGTTAATGGAAATGTTGCACTTCTGTTCTAAGAGGCTGCTGACATGTGCTAGACTGCACATATTTACAGCTTTCTGATTCATCCCTACTGAGCAAAAAGCACATTCCTGAGAATAGGGCCCAAGTACTGCTGTGTTAGATAGACCCCAACTAATATCTTATTGCTGACTGACTAGACATTGAGACTTAGACAGTTTTTGTACCCATGATAGGACACACACCTACACTTAGCAAATGCATAGTAACGATTGTGATCCTCTGGGCAGCATTTTTAAACTGCCCCCAGCTCACAAGTACCCTTAGTCTCAATTCTGTACTCACAGCTGCAACAGAAGGGCAGTGGACTGGTGCTTGCATACCAGACATTCCTTATGGAAGTGATGAAGAGGGGTGAATTTGTGGGGCAGGAGGAATAATAGGAGAGTTGTCCTTGCCTTCAGTTCACTGGGGCCTGCCTACAGATTTGAATTGTAAATAATGTTAGAACGCAGCTATGGGAGTCTGCTGTTTCTAAGAATAGGCATCTGATTCCTATTACATGTACAAGACAAAAAAAAAAAAGAAAAATGATAAATCTCTGCAAATTTAACATATACTTCTTCTCAGAGATTAGTATTTATACTAATAATATGTTTACACCAATTTAATTTATACTAATGTTTATACTGATATGCTAATAACAATATGTAGGCAATGTCCATTTGTAATTTGTGACCTTACAGTCTTCCTTTCCCAACAGCACAAATCTTTTTCCTTCCCCTTTCACTGTTATAAACTGTTCTCATGTCTGTAATGTTGGAAGGCTGTACAGAGGCGTGTCTGATGGGGTCAGCAGCACAGGATCCCTGCTATCACAGTCAGGGAATCAAGCTCTCCCTTAAAATTAATTAGATTTATCGCTGTAATTCTCTGTCCTCAGTGCCATCCTGCTGTCTTGGAACTGAGTACCTCTAAAAGGAGTCCAGCTCCATCCTCCCTGGACCTTCTCTTCAGGAATTTACAGTCACTGATGAGATGCCCCTGAGTGTTCTCCAGGCTAAACATCCCATCCTTCTTAGCCTTTCCTCATAAGGAAAGCTGCACCAGTCACTTCATCATCTTTGCTGTCTCACTCTGTTAGGTCTGGGTCTCTCCTGTACTGTGGAGCTCAGAACTGATCCCAGCATTTCAGATGCTGCTCCACCACTGCTGAGAAGGGAAAGACCACCTCCCTTGCCCTGCTTGGTGGGGTTCTGAACGCAGTGCAGGATAAAAGGGCTGCATGAAAGACAGTTTACATCCATTTGTTCTTGTGCTAGTGTTTTCTTTGAACTTAAGTAGCACTATGGTTTCTAACTGCCTGAAAGGAAGCATAAACAGCCGTATCCCCTCTAAGTCTTCATTTTACTAGACTAAACAAACTGAATTTTTCTAGTCTGCACTTGTTTGGTAATATTCACCACTCCCCAGTCCTCCCAGTAACCCCTTTGTGGGTCTGTTCCAGTTTAAACTCTTCTTCCCTAAGTGATGAACACCAGATCTGTGCTGATTTTTCCAGGTGGAGTCTCAGCAATTCTTTTTACAGTGCAATTGGTACCTGCTTTCTCACTGTAGGAAATAACTCAAGTGATAAAGCCCCAGCTAAAGACAATTTTTTTCATGGTATCATGTAGTTGTGGATCCAATCTGTATACCCATAGACCTACTCTCCTTGCTGTAAACAAATGTTAGCAAGGTATTTGAGTCTGCAGCAGAGGTGTGGCCCCTCTGCATGTGCAAAATGGTTTCCTTCAGATTCGGTAAACTTCAGTCACAATTTCAGAACGTATTTGAGCAATATAAAGAATTCTATGCTCATTTAATTCTGTTAATATAACTTCACATACACAGCAAAAACCAGTAATTTGAAACTACTTCTTCCTGCTAAGTGGTAAGAGATGTGGAACAGAGCTCTGTGCCTCCTCCACTGTGAGTGGAGCAAAGGGATTGTCTTATATGATGCAATGAAATATGTTAAAAGCTAAGCAGGTGCCCTCAGCGATGTGTTCATGTTGTCTACTGTGCTGCACAGTGGGCTGAAGTGTCTAAAAACCTTTTGCAATACTGTGTCAGAGTCAGAAAAAACACCCAGTCTGACCAGTGGAATTGCATTTGATGTGTTTTCCCTCACAGCAAGGAACATCTGAGCTTGAAGGAGACTTGACTGCATCTACCTCCGGGTAGATTAGATTTACTGTAATTGTTCCTTCAGCTTTAGTCTGCAGTCTTCTTAATAACCCAGGGTGAGGATGGAGGAGGCATTGGGGTCCTACCAGAGGTCTGGTTCTCAGGCAGGTAAAATCAAACAGATAATTCAAAACGCCTGTAAATTAGCCTGTAAGAACAAATTTAATCTGTTCACCACCAAGTCTGTAAACTAATTGTACTGTTACAAGAAGAAACATACTGTGTAGGAATCTAAGTACATGTATTTTAAGCAGCAGGAGAATATTTAGGTGCACATATTCTGCATATATTCCTAACGTTGACAATTAAAACTACTTCTGAATGTCAGAATTTAATCTGCCACCACAGTCCCTGTCTAGGCCCAACATGTTGAGTGTGTAGGATGCTTTTCATGCCTCCAGCAGTGTTTTAGAGACATAGTCAAAACATGTCTCTGATAAGGTGGCAAACATCCAGCCCAATTAAAATCCATCTTGAATTTGGAAACAAAAAGGAATTGGAAAATCTGCCTGAAAACCTATCTGAAGGCATTGGGCACAATCCTGCTGTGTATACTGGTGTAACTTCAATATGTTTGTCCACAGGGCCTACCTACAAAGTCTAGTGATACACAGCTTGGGTTCCCAGTGTACAGTTATGGATAGTCACTTTCTTCTTTGGGTGCTCTCTAAACATCTGCATTTTATTCAACAAAAGAAATACAAGTTTGTGTGCACAACAGGTCACATTTATACACATGAAGTCGTATTTCATCCCAGCCACCTAATATGAAACATTTCTTCCTTCTAGAAAATCCAGGTCTGCTTTCTATATGCTAAATGCTATTTTAAAGAACAAATAACTATCCATCCTTCTTCTTCTTCTTTTTTTTTTTTTTTAATCAACATCATTAATTTATCAATTAGTTTGCAATTTATTTTGTTTTTTTTTTTTCATAATGTAAGTAAAATATAATAGATTATTAACCTTGAATATAACTGTTGGTTTCATTGTATAGTAGCTTTTTTTTTACCTCTCTCTCAGGCTGTCTGATGTGGTAATGACTTAAGACTGAAAATAAATTTTGTTTCATTTCTGAATTTTAATTTTAAAAAGTGCTCAGTAAAAATTGGAAACCTACCACAAGTGAATTTGGTATTAAAAACCTCCAGGGTAAGCATGTCTTAGACTTCAAATGCTGTAGAATCAAACACTTTGTCTTTCTCTTGACACTTCTAACACTGAAAGACAAATAATTGCTTTATTTCCCCTGCTCTCACTTCCCCTCATCTCCAGCTCTTGTGACACACAGTGGAATTAGACATGCTGGTGATAGCATGCCCCAGTCAGGCAAAGCAAGATGTATGCTGGGGACATTGCTGAGAAGACAGATATTCTTGCCAGTCTCCTTGATGTTTCTTCCTGCCTTTAGTTGAAAAAAAGGAGGGCAGTGGAATGTTGTGCCTTACCAGCAGGACCTCAGGCACTCACTCTGGACACACAGCGTTGCTCCCCAGCTTCTGTATCATGAAGCAGAGAAGCTGATCCTCCTGCTCAGAATATACAGAAAGTCATGAACATGCCTTGATGTCAATCCACATTATCTGTGTTTTACCTTGGGAAAATGAGCAGCAGTCGAAGCACTTCACCAAACTAAAGTAAGGAGTAATATTTTCTCTCCTTACTGAACTGCAGATTGGTGGATAAATGCGTGGAAATGGAATCTGCTTTCGCAGAGGGGATTGAACTAATTGATCTCCAGAGATCAGATCTTCCTTCCAACACCTACAATTCCGTGATTCTGATAAACTAATAGAAAGTAAAATCCATATGAAGATTCAATCCTCACCCTAGTGACACTGCAGCATTTCTGCTGATAGCAGTCATGCAAAACAGGAATAAAATACTGTGGGGGGGAGAGGGGAAGGTAAACAGGAACTGGAAAAAGCGATCAAGGAAGGATGACTTTTGAACATTTTGCCCCTATGTTTACGTCCTTGCTCCCCCCACTTACCATCAGCATTTTCTCCAGCTCTCATCTATTCTCACTGCAGAAGCAGAAAGCTGTCACATCTCATCTGGTATCTCCCTTCCATGTATCTGCATGCCTGGAATAGCTGGCAGCTAATTCTGATGGATGAATGACCCATCAGTAACCCTCAACAGTTACCATGGGGCATGTAAGCTGATCAAGCTTAAGGAATAGTGGCAGTGAGAAACATTCATTCAGAGATGCTACTGGTGAAAAGATAAAGATGTAAAGGGTTCCATATGGTAGCTGTGTCCAATGGGGAAATACAGTACCAGAAGACAAGCATCTTACTGGTATCAATTACACTTGCTTCCTTCTGCCATTTTGTTTGTCATCTTGCAGTATATTCCAAGCATTCTCTTTCCTCCTCAGTGCAAAAGCAGTTACATGCAGGAACAAGAACTATCACTGAAGTCTAATTCAAAATATTTATAAACCATTACTCATCAGAAAAAATACAAATTAAGATAAAAAGTAATCAACTTAAATATCAGTATTTTTGGAACATAAAGGTAGAAAAAGCCATATTTGAGATCTCTGATTTCTCTTCTCTTTCTTTTTTCTTTTTTTTAACCTCTTCTTTTTTCTTCATTTTTCTTCCCCCTCTACCTTGTTTTCAACTGTTCAGCTCCATTTGTAGGCTTGCAGTATTTGTATTAAAGTAATTGACCTTTTCCTTTGCCTTTTTTGTATGGTAAGTGCATTGCAGAGTGACTCAAATTATTACAAACTATCAAAACTATCAAAACTTTTCATCGAACAATGTCATTACTGGTACAAGGCACTCTCTTGCTTTTCAGATGCAGATACACTGAGATATTTGATAACAATATATATTCCTCTCTTTGCATCCCAACTTGCTGCTTTAAGCAACTATGTGAACCAGGTAATAAAAGCAGCTGCATTTTAGCATGCCATCTCTGTATTTCCTGACTATGCTTTATGGAGGACACCAAGTTCTGAGAGTTCCATTTATCTCCTAGTTTTCTGCTCCATGTTTGCACTTGGAAGTGCTATGTCTGGAAGACTGTTTATCCTGCTGTGCATCTACTGAGACTGTTTCCCTGTCTGGAGATGGGCTTACTTTTACAGTGTTCTTGTAAAGCTGTGATACTGCATACTGTTCAGACACCACTAACTGTGTAAAAAGGGGGAAGAAAATAGGAAGAGTAAAGGCTTTAAAAACAGAGATTGTGAAGGAAAAAAACTGGAGAATTTAAGATTTTACAATGGCTTAAATAATTGATAATTTGATAATAACTGCTTAGAAAGGCTCAAGTAGACTTGAAAATGTTTTCTTAGCTTTTATTTGACACTATTTTTTCCTAATTATAGAATCACAGAGTTGTTTGAGTTGGAAGGGACCTTTAAAGGTCATCTAGTCCAACTCCCCAGCAACGGACAAGGATTTCTAATGCTACATCAAGTTGCTCAGAGCTCAGCCCAGCCTGACCTTGAGTGTATGCAGGGATGGGGCAGGGCATCCACCACTTCTCTGGCCAACCTGTTCCAATGCTTCAGTACCTTTATTGTAACAAAGGCAGTGGAAGTGGTTGCCCAGAGATGTGGTGGATGCTCTGTCATTGGAGACAGTCAAGGTCAGGCTGGAGCAGGCTGTGAGCAATCTGACCTAGCTGCAGATGTCACTTTTTATTGCAGGGGAGTTGGACTAGGTGATCTTTAAGAGTCCCTTCCAACTCAAAAGATTAAAGAGAATCAGTCTCAGTACAGACCCCCGATGGACACCATTTGTCACTGATCTCCACTGACCACTACTGATAAGAATTTGCAACCAGTTCCTCATCCATTGAACAGTCCACCCACCAAATACCTGTATTTCCAATTTAGAGAGAAGGATGTTATGCAGGACAGCGTCAAAGGCCTTACTGAACTTGGGACAGGTGACATCAGTGGCTCTTCCATTTTCCATTGATGCACTGACCATCATAGAAGTCCGGCAAAAACTAGGGAAACAGGAATGCACTTGCTATCAGTATGCTTGTTTGTGAAATTTTTGTAGCTGTTTTTTTCACTGAAGAGCGCACAAGACACATACAAATAAATATTTACACATCCAATTGAATGAGTTGTTTTACCAGGGTATTGCAGATACAAAGCTCTCATCTTCAGCATCCCCATATCTGAGCAAGGAGAGAAATTGGAGCTACTTACACTCATCATCTCTGAGCTCAGCACTTAGAAACCTTTTTCTCTCTTACTACCCATTTCAGTCGTAATACCCACCTAGTAGATAGCTATCTCCACTACAGAGGTTGTGATGATGCGTGCAAGCCTTGAGGCATTTTGGTTTAAAAACAAACTTGTGAAAACTAAGACACTCTTGTGTTGGTGAGCATGATGCTCAACAATACAGTATCACTGATATTACCTCCACTTTTTATTTAAATGCTAATAAAGTTTCAAAATGCCATGTCACACAGTGACCTGTATCTTAGATGTAAGCACAGCCCAGAGCATCTTGCAGAATCAAATCAATTTGTGATAAATCAATTTTAAATACCTCTTAAGATTAAATACTATCTGATCAGATCCTTTCACAGAAAATCAGGCTCCACTAATCACATCATCAGATAATATTTTTTTAGTTTTATACCCAAAAGCTAACTGTGATCAACATGGTTGCCCTAGAATAATTACTTGCACATCTGCAAATACATCTGGGTTATTTGGTTTCTGGCTCACTTTTGGATGGTGGCAGAGGCTGTCTGACCTTGGTAGAACATCAGTTCTTTGAGGTTTCATAAAGCTTTTTGCTGTTCTTTTCTTGTGAGATGGTAGTAAATGAACTCCTTTCTACTGAGACTTTTGACCACAGATCTAATCCCCCCCTACTCTCACAGCCAAGAATTTCCTATCCTAGCACATACCCCCCTGGCTCTTAAATCAGGTCCATTATTTCTTCTCCCTTTTACAGGGTCTTAAAAACCCGCTTTCCAACACTACATGTTATATATACATACCAGTTCTAACATCTAGGTCCACCAGAAGCTAATCATTTTTTCACACTTGATTATTCTGTCTGGCACATTCAGAGGATAGGATAGTTGTGTACAAGTACAGATTGCTCTCTGGATCATCTAATGATCTTATGGGGCCCATAGAACATAACTCTCTTACTATAGTGCTGTAACGCCAAAGATTTGGTGGAGACCAGAAAAAATACATTCTGCTGCCTAATAGATGTTGTCAGGTGGAGTAACAAGTGTTGCCATAAGCATTCCTCAGAAGAGAACTTAAGAAGTTGGCGGAATCAGCTCCTTCATCTTGGCAGTCAATGTGAATAAAAGTGCAAAAATTCCTTTTCATGACTACCTAAAAAAAAAATAAAGAAAGAAAAAAAGATTTCACAAGAAGAGAAGAGCAGCTACAGCCTATGATAGAACAAATTAGACTGCATCTTTTCAAGCATTTTTGCATGTCTGGCTTTCTATACATGCAAATGTTTGAATATCATTCACAAACCTATTCCAAATAATAGTTAAAATATTCCTTCCCAAGACTCTTCCCACAGCCAAAATCTCAGGGCGTCTCATAAAGACAATCTTCAGTTTCTCATTAGCTAATTTCATTGTTTTTATTTAATCTTGCAATGATACAATTTTCCAATGAGAAGTGGAAAATAGAGATAGAAGGGATTATTCTTCCTCCCATCTGTTCTATTTGTCTCTTTCCCAAAAACATCCAAGTTTTGCAGAACTCAGTTTCTGCAGAGCCATTCCACAGACCTTATGCTACATCTTGAGCCAATGCCTCCTTACTCCTGGGTTCTTATAGTATACAGCAATATACAGGATGCCTCATTTCAACATCTTTCCCAGCTGAACCACATTTCATAACAAACTTAATTCCAGACGTCTACTTCCACAAGCAAGAAATCAGTGCATGCCAGCTTCTGCTAGTGATGTTCTCCAGACAGCTGGCTCTATTTGGTAAAGTCCCTCACCATGCTGAGTGCGTGTCTCATATTTCCTTTCAGCATTCCTGTGACCAATGGCCATTCAGGGGCGGCAGGACTGACATTCATGCTTGTTCACTCACAGCTCTTCTAAGCTGCTTTGTAAGGCTCATCCGGCTGCAGCATCAGTCACTTTCTACCTCTTTTTGAAAGGTCTGCTGTTCCTCGGCGCAGCTATCTGCCTACCTATCATGTTTCGTTTAGCCCGTTCTCCTTGCAGTAGTTTAGCCCCACAGCAGACAGAATAATCCCGGCTGGATTTCAGCCTGTCTTCAGTAAGCAAAATGATGCAGATATCACTGGTTTTGCAACTTGGATCCCTGCCATTTAGTTGCACTAGAAAATAGGGATTGAAGCGCTGGAAAATATTTTGCTGAAGCTAGGGAAACACTTCTGGCAACAAAACAAAACAAAACAAAACAGGCTTTAACAAGACACTTAAAATAAAAGCTCTCCTGAGATCATAAGCCTGCTGCAGTTTATCTGAACAGCTTTCCTGGCTTATCCATTACAAGCGAAGCCATCCTCGGAGCGCTGGTAACAGGCGTTGCAGTTCGTAATGCTTTTTCCTGATGTGAGCGGACAGGTCGGGAAGGGACGCGACTCCTTCCTGCCGCGTTTGGGCAGGCGCTTGGGAAAATCCGCCAGTCGCCGTCTGGAGCAGCAGCACCCTGTGAGCAGATTTGACACTTCGCAGATTTTGAATTCGAGCGCGGTGCATCTTTTGCTCAAGAATTCCCCGCGGGCTCCAGTATTTTGTTCCGCGCAGGCTGCGGATTGCCGTTTCCCAAATTCCACACAAGGGGCAGTACGGCAGGATGCCCAAAGCGGTCTCATGGAGACAACACGCGTCTTCACCAACCACGGCTGTAGTCACGGGGAGGCACAGCGTGGGGGATCGCACACGACACCGCACCTCATCCTCACAAAGACCAAAAAGGACGGCACTATTCGCGCTGCGCCTTTTAACGGGCGCGGGGACAGCAGCGCCGCCCCGCCTGCCAGCGTCACGTGCCTTGCGGGCAGCGTGAGGGCGAGGCGCAATGCCCGGCTTCCCGTCCTTCCTGCGCATGCGCCGCTCCTCCCTTTACTTCGCCGCGGCGGGGCGCTGCTCGGCCTTTTCTCCGTCCGCTCACCCTCCTTTGGTAGTAGCTTGAGGAGAGGCGTGGTAGCTCCGCTTCCCGTGCCGAAGGCGCTCGGCTTTTTCCGATGTTGCTCGGCGCCTCCCCGCCGCACTCGCGGCGGATGATGGCGGCCGGGATTGGCGGGGCGGCGGCGGCGGTTATGCAAACGATGCTGTCGGCAGGCAGCGCCAGAGCCGGCTGAGCGGGGAGGCGACTGGGGCTGCGCCGCCGCCCGCCCTCCGCCTCCCTCTCCTCCTCCTTCTCCCCCTCCTCCTCCCCGGCCCCCGCCTCGCCCCGGCCCGGCATGGACGTTGGCGCCGCGCGGTGCCGCTGAGCGGGGCCGCCCGGCGCAGACGGTGGGGGAAAGATGTCGGACACCAAGGTGAAAGTGGCCGTCAGGGTCCGGCCCATGAACAGGAGAGGTAAGCGGGGACCCGAGCGGGTGCGGGGAGAGGGGAGCCGGCCCGCCCGCCGGCTGCAGCCCCGTACCGCCTCTCCTTGCAGAGCTGGAGCTGAACACCAAGTGCGTGGTGGAGATGGAGGGCAACCAGACCGTGCTGCACCCGCCGCCTTCCAACAGCAAGCAGGGAGAAAGGTAAACCCCGCTGCCGGGGGGGTGGGATGGCAGCAGGCACGGCTCCGAGCTGCGGCGGGCAGCGCGATGTCCCCGGGCTGCACGGGGAGCTGCGACGGGAGCGGGCGGTGAGGAGATGGGCTGGGAAACAGCCCGCGAGAAAGAGAGAAAATAATCCCGAAATCTGGCGTGTGTGGTCACGATGCCCCGGTAAAGAACACCCCTGGAAGTAATCCAGAAATACCAACGCACCAGACTGTAAAAATAGATCGGAACAGGAAAAGATTTCTTTCCTTTGAGGGAGCGTGGGGAGGTGCGGCGGAGCGGTGCTGGTGTTG
Organism: Tetrao urogallus; assembly: GCF_951394365.1. Lineage (NCBI taxonomy): Eukaryota > Metazoa > Chordata > Aves > Galliformes > Phasianidae > Tetrao > Tetrao urogallus. The sequence continues at coordinate 86,121,107 of NC_136815.1, read as the reverse complement.
TGTTATCTCTTGGGTTACCTGTTGACAACCCTGCTTCGTTGAGCTGTTAAATATTTGTGATGCCGTGGAGCATGGATTCGTTTTCATGGCTATAGGTTTTAGTCTGAACGAATCCTTACTGTTCGACATTTCATTAAGAATATATTTGAGTTTGGAATAGTTATGAAGAAACTAGTATGAGTGTGTGTGTGTGTGTGTGTGTGTGTATATATATATATATATTTATATACACATACATATATATTCTTTCAAAGGCAATGTTTGAGTAGTTTTCCAGCAGAAAAGATCTTGGGCAACAAAGAGAACTAGAAGGTCCAGATATGAAGGCCCCACTCATGTGAATCTGAATACAGGAATATAGCTGTGCTTGTGCCAGTTCAACTGAAATCCAATTCGTGCAGTTCTTAGGATCATCGTTATAGCTAATGCGTTGGCCTTGAAAAGAGCTGTGCTTGTTTCCCAGCTCCTTTTGAAGATCTTTGTGTGATCCACAGTTTGCACCATCTCTGTGTAGCCTCACTTCTGTAAAATGGGGAGCTTGATTTTCTTGAGACTATTTTGGAAGATGTGTTTTTGTGATTGTTTATTGAACTGTGTGCATGTTGTCTGTCACAACATGGCTATAGTCAAATCCACTCACTTTAAAGAGTTAATACTGTTCTTACAGGTATAAAGCATGAAATGCAAATAAGGTTTAAAAAAGCAATGGTAGAATCCAAGTTTAAAAATCATTATTTTGATGATCAAAAGAGCTTAAGAACCAGCTGTTTTAATGTAGAGACTGTCAAACATGAATTTTGCTTGTTGTGCATGCTGGTTCCAGGTATTCATTGACTCTTTTGAAAGCTTGTGCGTGTCTTGTGTTGATCTGCCTGGGAGAAGAGAAAGCTCTAGGGGGGCCTTATAGTGGCCTTCCAGTACCTGAAGGGGGCCTACTGGGGAGGGACTTTTATTAGGGCAGGTGACACAGTGAGGTTGTGGATGCCCCCTCCCTGAAGGAGCCCAGGCAGGAGGGGGCTTTGAGCAACCTGGTCTAGAGGGAGGTGTCCCTGCCTATAGCAGGGGGTTGGAACTAAATGGTCTTAAAAGGTCCCTTCCAACCCAAACCGTTCTATGAATGCCTGTAATAGACGTACGTTCTTTTTACCTGATCTGATCTGGCTTCTGGTTGTGTCAAGATGTAATGGATACACTGTGATGCTTGTGTGCCATCTCACTAGCAATAGGTATGCTGGCAGGTGATAGCAGCCTTGTTCACAGCCTGCTGCTGCTCCGGGACTTGGCTGGCTGCTAAACATTTCACTTGTGTGTTGTAAGGAAGCAACTTCCTGATGTGAGAGGATTGGAAATGCCAGTGCTCAGAAGTAACTCACTGGTGCAAAAATATGGTTTGGGTACCTCCTAAATGGCAGGTACTGCCTTACTTTTTTTTTATCAGTTTTAAACTGCTCATTTCTGATAAGGACTTTAATTCCCATGTTGAAGAAAGAATCCCATTCTTCCATGTGTACCCAAATAAAATGTTGATATAGGCTGACTGAATTGCTGGGTAGTTGTTGCTTGTACTTGGATGGGTGCCTTGGCAGGGTTAGAGGTGTCAAATGGGTTTTTGGTTTTCTTTGTGTAGTTTCTTTTTATATACTTCAACTGGATTTATTTCTTTCAGAGTAACTGTGTCATTGCAAAAATTATTTCTCTTGTTGGAGTGATTAACTGATGTGCTGGATTGCATGATTTTAATATTCTGCTTGGTTTTAACTTCTTACTTTTTGTATGGATTTTTTTTTTTTTTTTTTTTTTGAGGACTATTAATAAAAGCTTGTACTGTGCTTTGGAGTTAGGAAAAAATGGCCTTCTGAAGAAAACTTGGTTTCCAGGACTGCTTTTCTTAGTTGAGTTGAAGCTGAAAAACTATAGTTTGGGGGCTCGGGGAAGGAGGGTGGGAATCAGGACCCTGCTCTTTGTTTGCTTTGTTCTATTTTCCCAGTTGTCATTTTAAATGTATTGACAGAATTTTCTAAAGCAAAATTAAGTAGCATTTTCATGACTATAATAGATATTCTCCCAGAAGCAAGTTAAAATTAGGAATATCAGATTTAAGTAGTTCTATGTATTCTGTAAGGAGTTCTTAATTAGATCAGATGCATGCTGCTAATCAATATCTACAACTTATTAAGGATACTTCTGAAGGATTTCAGATGGGAAAATTACGATTGCTTTGCGAGTGGTGAAAAAAGCCTAAAATCCAAGACTGCTGTCATCTGTCCAACTCGCACTGTTGTGTCAGTTGTAAAGCTGTTACTTAGAACCGTCCGTGGGTTCTGACTCCTTTTCCTACGCTGTGCAGCATGTCTCCCTTAACAAGCACAGCTACAAGATAGTGATTGTTACTAAACATTTTGTCCCGTTTTGTAAGCAGCAGGCCTTTCATTCTGCACTTATGGCTTTCTAAACTAACAAAGAAGGGAAAACAAAACATGGTAAAACCTGACAGTCTGAGTCTGAAAAACACAGGAAAATCTTTACTGACTGTAGGGATAGCAGGCAGAGTTCAGAAGGATTTCATTAGCAGGTTTCAGGTATATTCACTGTTGCTAGCAAAGAGTTGTGCCTTTAGCCTTTGCTTTACTATTATTAATAGCAGTACTTTCCTTTATGCCTGCCTTAAAGTTGTTTCTATGGTGTTACCTCTTCAGTCTTCCATCTGTTTTCTCCCCCAAATGGGTTATGTTTCAAAAGTTTGTCCTCTGTCACGCTGTAAATGTTTGTATTTGGTTGGCAATATAAAGTGTACCTTATTGAAATATAACTATGAAATACGTTACAGTGTGGAGTTAGACGAGCTGTTAAAGGATCATAGGGATTTTTATGTTTTACAGTGGAAATACCAAACCAACACTCTAGGTTACTGAAGGTTTCGCTTCGTGTTAAAGGCAGTATTTTTTTAGTACTGTCAAAAAGTTTCAGTATTGTTTTTTAGCAGGACAAATGAGGTTTCACTGTTGCCACCCCTGCTTTTGCTTGTTATAATAGGCTTTCCTCCAACCTTACCTTTCAGCTATGCTTTTTTAACACGCTGGGTCTAAAAAGTTTATTTTGATTCCCTGACAACAGTTCATAACATACTTTTTCTTTTGTTAGTAAACAAAATACTTGGCTTGACAGAAATAAACGGTGAGCTATGGAGGCAGAACTGAGATAACATTTCAACTGTAGTTTTGACTAAGCAAAAGGAAAGACACCAAAAACATCTGTTGGGCAATTTATTTCATCAAAGCACAGTACTCTTCTGCAAACTTTGCCTTATAAAAGATCTTGAGTCAGAAAATGAGAAACCAGATTATGCAACCGAACTTAATATTATCACTTTCCTCAGAACTTGTCGCCTTCATCTGGCATAATTGTTTTCTGTTTCAGAACTTGTTTGCTCTGTCTCCTATCGTCATCAATTTGATGACAAATAGCAACAAGGCTGAGGTGTACTTAAGTAAAACTTTTTGTATCTTATATCGCTCAGATTTGCTGAATTTTTTTTTTCTTTGTTTTATTAGGCTTAGCTCTTTAGTAGTACAGATAGGTAGGGACAGGTGTATGCATGGGGGCTGTCTGGTTTTTGTAGGTCAGGAGACTTCAAAGATGAAAATCTGAACCACAGATTTAATCCCTAGGTAGCTTGTCCTCAAACTCTTGTTTCTTGAAGACAGTTTTCACTGAGGTAGGGAGGTGACAACATGATTTTGGGATGGTCTTATTTTTAGTAGAGAGTCCTTCATGTGGTCACTGTGGTACTCTGTGTGTGTGTGTGTGTACTGCCTTAAATAGCATCAAAATGAGAGAATAGCACTACTGTAGGGAGGGAATGGAACTTGTGGAAGCTGAGATAAGACAACTGCTAATAGTTTCCGCATCTGAGGGAGTGATCAGCAAATTTATGACTTTGATGTGTATACTATGGATTTTCACCTGAGGTAAATGAGGGAATAACAGCAGGCAGCACCTTCATCTGTCTACAGGAAATTGTAAAGGCAATCTGACTTTGACCCCTTCTGTTAGCTTCCTGGTAGGCGTTGGTGCTCAGGATGTCAACTGTTAGCTTTGAATCTTTATGGAAGAGGTGTGTTAAATATAAAACGTATGACTGGGAAAGAGCATTTCAGAACCATTTAATTGCTTTCATTCATTTGTGCTTCAGCTGGGATACAAGATGCAGTTCCATAAAAATCAGTATTGTAACACTTGTGTCTCAAATTACCGTGTGTTAAATTCCATGTATTTTGGATTATGAATTTGTGACTTGGTTCTTTGTTCTTCCTAACATAGCCTGAGCTATGGTTAAATGGAATACCCTGTTATTTTACAATACTCACAGAGTCCAGGCAGCTGTCAGGCAGGACCTTGCGCCCTTGTCTTTTAGTGGCCTTGCTAGAGGAAGCTACCATTGCAGATGTTGGGATTGTGGGCAACTAGAAGGACTTAGCTGGCAGTATTTTGGAACAAGAATCAAGTCTTTGAAGGGAAGGAAAGCTGTTTTTGTTGATACTATGCTTAGGCAGCCTTTACTTTGTAGACATTCTCTGCTTTTGGATTACTGAGTATTGTTTTCAAGTGTAACTGAGCAGAGAACAATAAAATGAGGTTCTGCTTTGAACACACATGCATTTTTTCTGGTTTTTTTTTTTTTTTTTGGTGTTAGAAATGCTCACATAATGGAATGTGAGAAGATTTCTTAAAAAGATTAGCAGGCCTTTTATGCACACTTACCTTCCCCTTCTAAACAGAGAAGCTATGTATGCATTTGCTTATATAACCAGATGTGTTTTGAGATGTGGATTACTATTCACTGCACCTTGAACATGTTTATCAAAATGAATGATGAATTTAAAAATGAGCAGCGCTTTTAGAGTCGAGTGATATTTGTGCTTTTCTTTGGGGAGATTGGTATGAAAGGAAAAGCTTTTCGTTCACCTCCTTTGCCCCCCTGGTATAGAGAATTATTCAAAAAGTTTTCTTTCTGAAAACAAGATTACCTTGCTCTGTGTATCTAGTAGGCTTACTAAATATGTGTATGGGAAAGTTTCTAACGTCTAGATTGTAATAGCTGCCAGTGTTAAATGAGATCTGTACCGTAGTGACACTGGATCTAAAATACTTCAGCAGGTGCTGAAAAAAGTCCCTGTTTCATGAAACTTCAGCCCAAAGAGATGCAGTGCACAGAAGCTTCTGTTCAGCACAGACCTATGGATTGCATGGCCCTGGGCTGCCAATATTTGTGCAAATTTTTTGGTGATAAAGTGAATTCCTTCTTTGTCTCAGGCCTGCAACGCAGCATGCACAGGCAGGCATCTGGTATTCAGGGAGTCATCGTGGTGGTACTTGCAGTAATAAGATTAGAGCTAAATCTTTGCACTGCCAAAAGTACTAGTTGCTGTTGTGTTTGAGACCTTAGCAGATTTGAAGGTCTTTATCCCTCTGAGGCTGAATGCAAACTGAGTAGCAGTAGGGGTGGCCACTGACCGTGCTGCTGCTGTCCCCTCTATGGGAGGGCTGAGCCTAGTGGTGGAAAAGTCATATGGTGTCTTTGCTTAGCTGGCCTGGTTTGAATCTATTAATGGAAGCAATTGCTGCCTACTGTAGTGAAATGCCAGCTGCTGCAGCAGTGCTGTGCAGATTCTGTTGCTTAATTGCGTAATTCCTTGTGTTTTGGTTAGCAGCTGCAGAGTGTGGCATAGGCTCTATGGAGGTGTGAAAGCGTTGGCTGCGGACAGAGAATTGTATGTGTTCAGTAAGCACAGAATATGAAGAGAAAGCCCCTGCTGAGCATCAGTTTTGGCCACAGGGGTTGGTAGTAAGTTAACTTGAGACCTGAAGCACCACAGTAACTGGAGCAGTCATGCTGCTGCCTAGAAATAGTGCTGTGTTTCTTTTTATGAGAGAGTTGAGAAGGCCTGTAAGCTTGTTTAGTCAGCATATGACTTACGTTGATATGAAATTGGTCATCAGAGCTTGAGGTCTGCTGGAGCTTGACCTTTGTGTGCTATGTCTTTGTGATCCTTCTGTGTCATATGGTGGGTAATGACTGGGAGCAGAGGTAGGAGGTCGGCATGTTAACAAGCAGGTTGAAAATCAGAAAAATATGCTGACAGGAGTTACAAATCAATGATACAGGCTCAAGATATCTGTGCTAGTGAAGAGTAGGACTTAGATGAGCCATTTCCAATAGCATGGGAGGGTATCTCTTTATTTCATCTCCCATTTCTTGCAGAACCGTGAGTGGATGCCTTTCTGAGGCTGTTGTGCTTGATTAATCTTAATTAACCTATGCAGTACTGGTTTTATTTTAAACTCAACTATCAAAAATACTTTTTTCCTAAAAGAGGTAACTCTCAAAATCTAATGAAATTCATAACTGTCTCCTGTACTAATAAATTCCTTAGTCATCAGCCTCAACTTTTAATTTGGCATTGTCTTGTGTTCTGAACAGGCATCCTTTAAAATGTATGCGCCTACTAAATATCACCCTGTAGTAACTTTTGTTCTCAATGAAGTCAAATTAACCTCAACCATTCTTTTGGCAGATTAAGCCATGAATATATTTTGCAGCTTACTGTACTGGACCTTGTATAGCGGCACGTCAGCTCAGCAGTGGAAAGGTGTCTGAAATATCTGTGTGCCTGTGTTAAGTGTTTAGCAGACTTCCCAGTTAAGCCTGTGTTGTATCTTTGGCTTCAATATTATTGTTCACTGGCGCAGGGTAGGTGCTTTTGCTCCCTGTTCATGTTCAGTAGCAGCACAGCTAGGAAGCTTGTGCTGGCTTACGCTGAAGTTTGTGGCGTCACTGCATCTTCTTCTTGCAGTTTATGCATATTCCAAGAATTCTAAGCATTTTGTAAATGTGAATCAAAGCAGCTGCTGTGGCTGGAATGGCATGCTTATCCATGAGTGCCTTTACAAGGACACTGATATGTTAAAAATAGATTGTGAGCTTTATAGAAAAGTGTAGTGTTCTATTGTCCGAATAATAGCCTTGTCTTGCAAATACCTTACTGAAACTATTGATGTTTAATACTTTTTCCTTAAAATTCTAGAGAACATTTTAGATTTGCAAATAAAATGGGAAGAAAGATTGGTTGTGATGATGGAAGGGAAAGCTTGCAAAGGGAATGCATTTACACAGTGACTAGCATTCCTTGCTGTGTAACTTTTAATACTTCCTACTTGTTTTGTTGAATTCTTGTTTCAAATACGATTTGACTTTGTGATTCATAAGGCTTGCTTTACAGTAGATGAACTTTTACTGAAGATAGTTCAATGGAGTGTTCTGTTGCAGCTGGTGGAAGCTTTCTACTGGCGAAGCTGCTGTATGGCCCTCAGTGTTGGTACCTGTTGGTGTAAATCATTTGTATATACAGTGTGATGCAAGTTTGCAGAACTCCAGACTTGTGTTGGCTCAGTAGTGCCACCTTCCCAAATGATGCAAATCCTAAGCATTTTGATGTTTTTTTCCTCTGTCATACCTGTTGTCCTTCCCTATTTTGAGATGTTTCTGCATTTCCTTTTGACTTGGCATTTGTTTTCAGAGAGTTTAATCTAATGAAGTCAGGCTGGAACAAAAACCGGTTGTGTTGGGAAAATAACGCTTTGTTTTTGATGTATGCAGCTGAAGAGCTTAATATATTGCTCAGGTGTCCTAAGAATGCTCAGCAAGCAGTACTGTTTGATTACTTTGTGCTTATGGAGTGGGGTAAGAGCAGAGAGCTTCTGCTGTCTCCTGCACACTGCTGCACTGTATTGGTACCTGAAGGTGTCTTTGAAGGCTCTGTCAGAAGTGTATTGTGCAGCTGGTTTTCAGGTTTTGCCATTTCACAGCTTGTTATTGTGACCACCGTGGCTGTGCTATTCTGGAACAAATGGCCTGGGGAACTATCTGGCATTTTCTGTAAAGCTCGTTACATTTAAGGAGAACTTGGAATAGTTGTTCTTCTGGTGTAAGCAAGCCTCGTTGCTGCTGAAGCTGCATTCTTGATTGGAGTGCCTTTGAGAAATGCTGCTTCAGTGTGGGCACAGAAACGGACACATTAGGAAGTGTGAAAGATGGCTTCCTGAGTGGATTAGCTGCTGACATGACAGAAGACAGCGGAAGGCTATTTGGGGACTAGGGCTGGAAGGTGTAGAATGAGATACCTAGCAGTACTACCAACCTCCTCAAAGGGTGTTCTGGGGCAGCTGGGAGAACCAACAACAAAAAAATCCCATAAGCTTTCTTCTTCACTACTGAAAATGTATATGAGAAACTGTTCTCTGATTTCTGTGAGGAAATGCTGCATTCTTCACAAAATCACAGGATGGCCCAGGTTAGAAGGGACCTCAAGGCTCATGAATCCCCAGCCCTCTGCCACAGGCAGGGCCACCAACCTCCATAATACCAGCCCAGGCTGCCCAGAGCCCCATCCAACCTGGCCTTGAACACCTCCAGGGACGGGGCATCCACAACCTCTCTGGGCAGCTGTTTCAGCACCTCACCACACTCATAGTAAAGAACTTCCCCCTGACATCCAACCTAAATCTCCCCTCCCTCAACTTAAAACCATTTCCCCTTGTTCTGCTGTTATCTACCCTTTCAAAGGATTGATTCTTCTTGTGTGTTCTGGTTGAGATCCAAGATGAAAACCAAAAGGGAAAAACTGTTGTAAACAGATCACTGAAGACTAGACAGAGCTTACCATGCACTGTGCTTTTGAAGAGCATCCAAGTCCTTTGCGTTTTTGAGATGTTTATAACACTGTAACTAATTCCATGTTATATTCCTGGTTTTCAGTGTTTAAACATTGGAACAGTCATTTTATTTACAGTTTATGATATTAAATGCCAATCATTATTCAATCTGCAGAAATTGATTAGGAAGTAACATATGTCCATCAGTAAAACAATGACAGCGCTTTGAAAATGCGGCATTCAAGAAGGATGCAGCTGTCCTTCAATGGAACAGTGTCTTCAATTTTTAATCAATTCGAGGTGTTCTGTTCCTCCCAGCTCTGTGTCTTGATATTCCCCTTGCTGTCAGAAGTGCTGTGTTAAGAAAACGAATGTCTGACTTCTCCATGGTAAAAGCTGGATGTTAATTCGTGCCAGTCCTGTTTTAAAATGCTCAGCAGGGCATGGAAGATGAGTGCTGAACCTAGATAGGCATCAGTGTAATCTCTCCCCTTTTGTCTAACTATTGTTTAGGGTAGGCTGCATCCTCTAAAATAGCTTTTGGAGTTTCAGTTTTGCAGATGTGAATGTGGCAATGGGAGGGAGAGAATCTTTTTTTCTTTTCAGAAGATGAAGGTGTGCAAGCTCTGTTCCTTTTCTA